>NC_050578.1:206807295-206959795 GCF_011100635.1 Trichosurus vulpecula | reverse complement strand
ATCCTTCTATGAACCCCACATTTGATCTCCTTCAGATCACACATAGCACTTATTTTGACCTTCTCTAAAATATCCTTTTTTTTCTTTTACAATTATCTGTGTATTTGTCTTATCCCTCAGATCCCTAGCTACTGAAAGGCAAAGAATACGTCATATTAAATCTGTATTTTTTTCCAACCTTAGCCCAGTAACCTGCATCTAAGAACATAATAAAAGTTTATCAACTGAATGAATGACAATTCACTTCAATGATAACAATAATAATAACCCAACAAAGATTTCTAAAGCTCCAACTATGTATGAACGATAAATTCTGGGGATTCGAAGATAAGAAATATCACGGTGCCTTGTCTTCAAGAGCTCATTCAGGATATGGCAGGTGATAAAAATACATGTAGGGTAGGATGGAGGTGCAAAAGTTCTGTAGGAATATTTGAGGAGGGGGAAGATACTTTCCATTGGATGTAATCAAAAAGGGCTTCATGGAACTCTATGAATCCCAAACTACAACGACAAGAGTTTGAGTCATTTCACCTCCTTTGAACCCACTCCAGCTTATCTGCCTTCTAAAATGTGGTACCTAATATTACACATAATATGCTGCTTGCCTCAGTTTCCCCATCTGTAAAATGAGCTGGAGAAGGAAATGGCGACCCACTCCAGTATCTTTGCCAAGAAAACCCCAAAATGGGGTCACAAAGGGTAGGACACGACTGAAACAACTCATCTCCTCCAGATGTGATCTGACCAAGACAGAAGACAACAGGAATGTCATTTCCCTTGTTTGCCTCTCAGTGTAGCATAGGAGAAGATTAAGAATGGCTTCATACAATCAACCAATCAAAAAACATTTATTGGCATGTGCAATGTGCTAAGCATTAGGAATGTAAAGAAAAAGTGAAAATGGTCCCTTCCCTCGAGGAATTTACATTTTAATGAGAAACAAATCTGTTTATATACACAAGATACATACAAAGTCAATCCAAAGTAATCTGAGAGAATAATGCTCATAGCTAGTAAGGGCTAGAACAGGACTTGAGAGTGCAGCAAATTCCTTTTCTCCTGTGGCTGCACAGAAAAAAAAGATTCAGAAAAACAATAGGTGGCATTTATATAGTTCTTTAAGCTTTCAGATAGATCATCTCCCTTGAGATAAATCACAACAGGTCTATGAGGTTGGTGCTATTATCTCCATTTTACAGATGAGGAAACTGAGGACCAAAAAGGTTAAGTGATTTGCACAGTCACACAGCTGCTAAGCATCTGGGGATGATTTTGAACCCAAGTCTTTCTAATTCAAGGGTTCTATCCACTATGCCAAATATGCATAATAAATGTTGATTGAATGACGAATCAGTGAATGAATGAATGTCCTCCTGTCCTTCAGATTCCCATATCTGGAGGAGAGTTCTTCCCCTGAGTACCTCATTCTTTTCTGCTCGATAAATATTGTTGACTCATAATAGCAATAAAAACTTAATTATGCATAGCCCTTTCTGGCTACAGAGTTTATTCTTTTATTAGATCCCCAAAACAGCTCAATGAGGGAAGCTGGGCAGGGATCATTCAACCCATTTCACAGATGTGGAAACTGCTCCTCCATGAGGAGACATGACTTGGTTAAGGTCACATAGTGAGTTGGTTGCAGAGGTGAGACTCCAGTCCAACCCAAGCCTCTCAATTCCATGGCCATTATACATTCCACTTTTGTTTGTTGCCTGATACTCTTCGCCCACCTCTGAAGTAAAAGCATTTTTGTTCAGAGAATAAGAAATAGGGTAAAGACGATGATGATGATGATGATTCCTTGTGTTAACATCAGTCTTTTAAGGTCGGTGAGGCACTTCCTCACAGCAACCCTATGGAGAAGATAATACAAGCACTGATCTGCATTTTACATATGAGGATACTGAGGCACCAAAAGGTAAAGTGACTTTGCCAGAATTGCACAGTAGAGTTGGAAAATGAACACATATAGAGTCAGTCCCACAATTTGGGAGTTGCTAGGGACTTCAGCCACCATGCCTGAAAGGAATCCCCATGATAACACTGTACACATGTGGTCCTGTCACTGTGAATTCAGTCATCTTTCCACAATGCCCCTATGAGAACAAATGAACCTCTTTCCATTTTGTGAGCCATTCAAGCAGCTCAGGATGCTGATTCACAGGTCACCTAATACAGTTCTGCTCTAATGAGCTGCTGATCCGTAGGACTTGATTCTGTCAACTCCTTCACCTTGTGGCAGAGCCAAAAGGTGTTAAAAACAATGAGGATTTTCCTCTGACTTGTCAGCTCCGGTTTATCTAAACTCAATGAAAAATACCCATTCGGTTCTCATTGATTTCCTCAATATCTGATTGCAGCAGTAATCCAGGATTGTCCGTCATCCACAATGAAGTCAAACATTCATCAAGCATCTTCTGTGCCCAAGTCCTTGTGTTTAGGGTTGGGGTTTTTCTTCTTAAAAAGACATTTGGCAAAAGTGATGTTGAAACGTTCGCATTTGAGCTCTGAAATATAACAGTAAACAAATTCAATAATTAAACGGCAATTCTTAAGTGCCTGATATTTACAAGGTACTAACAATACAAAGATTAAATGTGGTGCAGTGGCTAGGGCTGGAAGTGGGGAGGCCTGCGTTATGTCACAGTCACCCATCTATACCCCTGGATTACTTCAAACAAGTCACTCTCCCAGTCTGGGCCTTGGTTTACCCATTTATGAAATAAGGAGATTATACGAACGATTTCCAAGTTTCCTTCCAGCTCTGACATTCTCTGTCCTAAGGGGAGCTCTAAGTTCAAATGTTCCTTCCAGCTCTAGCATTCTAAGTTCTACATTCTATTGGCCCTGACAGTCTGTGTTGAGATGTAAGAGGAGACAGTACTAGAATGCTAGATGATATCAGGATCACCTGGGTTTGAACCTGCCTCAGACTCACATTTGTTGTAGACAAGTCATTTAACTTCCATAAGTCTAAGTTTCTCATCAGAAAAAAAATAATGTATACATATGTGTTTATATGCATATATGTGTGTGTATATGTGTTTATGTATATATGTGTGTATGTGTGTAAATATGCATGTATACATACATATGTGTATACATATACACACATATAGACCTACACCTACACCATTATATACATATACATATACATATACATATACATATACATATACATATACATATACATATACATATACATATACATATACATATACATATACATATCAACAGCTACCTCCCAGGGTTGTGAGATCGTATTTGTGGGTAACTACCTGGCAAAGTGGATGGAGTGCCAGACCTGGAGTCAAGAAGAATCATCTTCCTGAGTTCAAATCTGGCCTCAGACACTTCCTAGCTGTTTGACCCTGGGTAAGTCACTTAACTCTGTTTGCCTCAGTTTCCTCATCTGTAAAATAAGCTGGAGAAGGAAATGGCAAACCACTCCAGTGTCTTTGCCTAGAAAACCCCAAATGGGGTCACAGAGAGTCGGGCACAACTGAAATACTGAACAATAAAATGTAAAATATTTTATAAACCATAAAGTGCTTTATAAATGTAAATCATTTTATTTGTGTGTTCTAAGGTCTCTCCCAGCTTCTATCCACTAAAGCACTGGTGTCAAATTCAAATAGAAACGGGACCACTAAATGATACATTAAAAACCCCTGGGGGCAGAATACTGACTTAGAAAACCACACTTCTTTTCTTAATTAATACATTTTATTAATATTTTATTATTTATTCATTCATATATACTTCTTTTAGTAATATTAATATTTATATTTTATTAATACTTCTTTTACTAATACTTTGTTAATACACTGACACATTAAAATTATACATAAGGTACATTTTAATCTGGTTCAGGCCACACTTGGGAGGGTTGTGCATAAGCCACGTGTCTGACACCTCTGATCTAGAATCCTTCCAGTTTCATCTCCATATGAGTCCATGCTTCTAAATAAGACATTGCCCCTGCCTTCAAGGAGCTCATGGCCTAGTAGTTTAGCTATGCCAATGACCCAAACATAATACAAAATGATAAGTTCAATGTGATAGGAATGGTAGGAGCCAGAGAAGTCTGAGGAGAAAGCAGCATTTGCATTGAACCACGAAACATTAGGAGTTTACCCGGCAATGATGAAGTCCTCCTCACAGGGTTCACAGTCGTTCTGCCTCTACTTTTCAGGGGAGTTGGCACCTAGCACAGCATTTGATTCACTCCTCTAATTGGAAAGCCTTCAAGTTGGCTCCCAGAAAAGGTGCAGAGAGAGACTCTGGCTTGTACTCTTCACAGTAATATGTAAACAGAGGGGGCAAGGAGAAGGCATTACATGTACTAATTGTAGGCAAAAACTTCAAAGTGCAGAATAAAAGTCATGTTACACACAGAAGATCCCGAGTTATTATCCCTTGCAAATATCAGAATCTCTTTTTAGGATAAAAACATTTTAAAGGTCCTCTCCCACCCCTATGTATCTATAATCCCTAGGAATAAATTCCATATTGGAACTCACTGCAATATCATATTGTTAACACATAGCTCATCAGTATATGAATTTGGTTCTTGGACACCAAGAATCAATTTATGTTGCATTGTGGAGAGCCCTGTCCAGAGAGCAGGGTTCTAGTCCTATCTCAGCTATTAATATGCTCTGTGACCACAGGCAAGAAACTTCACATCACTGGGGTGTTAGTCACAAGAACAAACCCCCAAATCTGAAACACTTTAGGAAGAATTTAATCAAGTCATTTGGCAAAGGAGAAAGGCAGAAGGTGTGGCTCCTCCCTGAGTCTTTTTGAGGTTACATTATATAGATTTCAGACAAGGGCATAAAGACATCTGCCCAATTGGCTGCATGTAGGCAGTTGGGCAGTCTGAGATGTCAATCTAATTTGGGGAACCCAAAACACAAGTTTTAGGTGGACCCAAAACAAGCACTGGGTGGAATCTAAGCATTCCTGACAGCTATCCACTTTCCCTGGAATATGCCTGAGGTCAGCCTGACCAATAGAGTAAACTTTTGGGTTAGACTATTTCTAGTCACATAAGGCTAGATTCAAACAATATTCATAAATGATAAATAATATTTTCCTCATAGGGGTTCTGTTTCCTATGTTTAAAATGAGGACTTTATGCAACATATCATAATTAAAAGAACAGAACCTGGTAAGTACATACAAGAAGCTCAAAGTGATAGGAAGGCCAGAGCAGGAATTAGGAGAACTCAGTTTTAGTATTAGCTTTGGCATGTATTTGCTAAGACGTGGGCAAGATATTTGACATCTATGAGCCTTGTTCTGGTTTTTTGAGGGTTGCTTTTTTCTATCTGAAAAATGAAGAGATTGGACTAGAAAATGGTTCTTTTTTATCATTTGTAGATGACTAAGCTTGATAATTAACCTAAACAAAAATCCATTTTGTCTACACTGATTAAGCTAACATGAAATTATTTCCACAATTCTACCTCACTCTGTGCCTTTTAGACACATTCTAGGAAAGTGAGTACTCCGGAGCATTAAATAGATTCATTGACCATAGACTACCTGGTATCAAATATATTATGTGTATGCTATACTGCCCATCAGACTGTAAGCTCCTTGAGAGCAAGGATGGCCATTGTTTATTTTTCATCTCCAGCTCTCAGAACAGTACCTTGTATAAAATAGATATTTACTGAATCTTTGTTGAATTGAATGAACTGAATTGAATTAAAAAAATATTGTTGATGTGGCATTTTACTGAGGTTCAGAGAAGGGAAGCAACTGGCCCAGAGTCACACAGTGGGAAAAGCCAAAATCAAATCTAGTCCATCTAATTGCCTAAGAAAGTCACATAGGGGTAATCCAGAACAAATAACAATGATGTACGTCAGGGAGCAAGAGTAGTCCTTTGACCCAGAAATATCTCTGAGTCTAGAATAAATTACTAAAAAGGGATGTATAGAAAGTGTAAGGAAGGGAGGGGAAGGGAGAGACCCAAAGGGTTAGTTCATTGGAAATGGCAACATCCAGGGTAAAATTCTTCCAAATGCAAACAAGGACACTTTCTGCTGTTCAACTCTTTTTGCCTCATAAGGAGAAGGGCCAGTGGATCCTAGGGAAGATTCTCAGTTACCTGAGGCTGGTCTCTCCCAATTCACAGGCAGTCGATCAACCCGTAGTCTCCTGCAGAGGACCAGTATGGCCAGCGGCCCACCCTCTGCTCCAGGAGTAGCTGCATTTGGGGCTCTAAGCGGTAGCTATCAGGGCATCTGTAGAAAAACGAGTCTTCAACTCCACAAGGTCCACATAGTTTTAAGATGGACAACCCCAACCCTCACCTCTTGGCCCTTCTTCCCCTCTTCTCCTTCCCTGAATTTCTTTCAAGCCATCTCAGATTACTTCTAGTTCCCTGTCATCAGAGGCTATTGAGTTTGGAGGAGAGTTCTCTATGGCAATACTGTACCGTATTATTCTTTTTGGACTTGGGATTTCATTGGTACAAAAACCTCCCTCCCCCAATGCAGATCATAATTGTTAATAGTCTTAGAGAGTTGCTCGAGGAACCGAGAGGTTAGAGGATTTGTTCAGGTTCACACGGCTGGTATGTCAGAGGTGGGCTTTGAATCCAGGTATTCCTGATACTAAGGCTAGTTCTCTATCCTCTATGCCACTCTGCCTCTTACACAAGTTAACAGTCACATTTTACACAATTAAAAAACTCCAATAACATTAATTAGATTAAGTGCACTTTTAAGACTTTTCCTAGAGTGCTTTGGTAATCTGTATTTAATCAAACAAAAATCAGGTTTAAATGGGTTGAGAACCTCACTCTAGGCTTCAAAAAACTCAGCTTATCAACTATTTCTCAAGCACCAACAACAATGTGCCAGGCTCTGGGCTGGGCACTGGCAAGACAATTTTTGCCACTCTGGAACTGGGTCATCTGAATGCCTTGCCTCTTCCCTAGGCATGGGCAGTCCTTCTCAGAGACGATCTTTGCTGACTTCTCTCTGCTGCAGATCCAGCTCTTTAGGGTCATTTTCTAGGAGGCTCTTAAGCTTCTGGAGGGACCTGGCCTACTTTCAGGAGTCATCGGTTTAACAAAGCAGGAAGGAATGTACCTTGCCTTCATTATAGAAACCCAACCCAACCAAATGTAGCTGACTGACAAAGTGTGGCTGAGTCAGCCCCTGTCTGACTCATTGGGGAAATTCTGTTCAATTCAATTACATCACCTCTGCTGTCGCAGACCCAATTCTAGTTGGATGATTCAGACAGGCAACATTATCAAATATGCAAAACATTCCAAGGGTCATTTGAAAGTTTGGGACAAGGATAAAGCATTCTCCATGAGAAACCTAGGTATTAGGGTTAGAAAGATTAAAAAAAAAAAACACCAACAAATCAACAAACAGCCTCACGTAGTCAGGATGGTCTAATGAGATTTTGAGACCCTCCTCAATGGAGGTATTTGAACAAAGACCAGATGACCACTAAGAATTTACAGTTGGCAGAGCCCATCAAGACCACCTATTCCAGGAGTTTTTAGCCTTTTTTGTGTCATGGGCCCCTTTGGTGAAGCCCATGCACCTCTCCTCACAATAATGCATTTAAATACATAAAATTAAATGCAGAGGAGTACAAAGAAAACCAATACATCAAAGTATAGTTATCAAAATATTTTAAAAATAATTTCATAAATCCTAGGTTAAGAATCTTGGATTTAGTCCAAACTCCTTTACAAAGGATGAATGGGCCCAGAGAAAGGAGGGAATTCATCCCAGTTTCTACAGATAGTAAATAGTAAATCCAATGTTCAAACCCAGATCTTTGTGATAGAGTAGAAAGGGCACTGGCTCTGGATTTGGAGAATTTGGATTCAAATATTGCTTTTGGCACTTATTACCTATGTAACCTTTAGCAAATCGCTTAACTTCATAGGAGGGTTGGTCTAAACCAAGTCTTTTTTTCCATCCCATCACATTACCAGTCAGGGATGCTAGACAGTAGACCTATGTAGGTCAATAACTCTCAGATCCCTCTCTTAGGTGTAGCCTGGAATTAGTACCAGGCATCTCTTCAGTAAAAGTGGAAAATAATTTGTTCCAATTTTCTTTACTTCCAAGAACTTGGATCTTGGAAAAGAGTTTTACCAAGCCCTTTTCTTAACTTTTGGAATCATAATACTTTCATCAGACTGATGAAGGTTCTGAATAGAAGGCAGAAATTAAATCCAAATCACTCAAGCCTAGAGGGATGAAACGATGCTTCCTGTGAGATGTGTTCTAGATTTCATGGTACAGAAGTAAGGGATGGATGAAGCTACAAAATAGTGGATAGGGTTTGTCAGCAGTGTGCCTGACCTTGGTACCTTGGGCCCAATCATTACATCATGTAATCTAATATGTTACCTCTTTAGAACCTCCTCCAGGCTTTATGTCATTAGAAAGTTGGATAAAAATGACATCTATGACTTTGTTCAAGTTCCTGATTAAAAATACTGAATAGATTGAGCCAACTATAGATCTCTAGGACATCACACTAGAGACTTCCCTCTGAGTTGACATTAATTGATTCATCACTACATTGTGAACGCTACCATTAAATCAGCTTTACATCCACCTACTATATTTCTACTATATCCAGGCCACATGTCTCCATCTTGTCCAGAAGGAAGGAAGGAAGGAAGGGAGGGAGGAAGGAAGGAAGGAAGGGAAGAAGGAAGGAAGGAAGGGAGGGAGGAAGGAAGGAAGGAAGGGAAGAAGGAAGGAAGGAATGAAGGAGGAAGGAAAGAGGGAAGGAAGGAAGGAAGGAAGGAAGGAAGGAAGGAAGGAAGGAAGGAAGGAAGGAAGGAAGGAAGGAAGGAAAATGGGAGGAAGGGAAGGAGGGAGGAAGGGAGGAAAGAAGGAAGGAAGGAAGGAAGGAAGGAAGGAAGGAAGGAAGGAAGGAAGGAAGGAAAGAAGGAAGGAAGGAAGGAAGGAAGGAAGGAAGGAAGGAAGGAAGGAAGGAAGGAAGGAAGGAAAAAAGAATTCATTAAGAGCCTACTATGAGTCATGCACTATGCTAAGCACTTTGCAAATATTATCTCATTTGTTCCTCATGACAGCTCTAGATGGTAGGTGATATTATTATCACTATTTCATAGTTGAAAAAACTGAGGCAAGCAGAGGTTAAATTACTTGCACCTTTAGTCCCTACCCTCTTTACTAAGAGGAACAAAATGTGTTTCATCAGCTGTATCTTCCAGAGCAAAATTGGTCTTCAGATGGTTTCAGTTTACTCAGTAGAGTAGGAAGCAATACCACTTGCTGAAGAGTGGAGATAGGGTAGATTTAAGTGGAAGTAAAGAAGTTAAATAAACAGTAGGTGATATGGGATAAGTGGAAGTAAACAGTAGGTGATATAGGAAGAGACTATAATCAAAGGGTGGAATTTCAGGGTGCAGGATCTTAGAAATTGAACAGTGTCAGGTGATGACAAGGGGTGAGACAGAATAGAAACAGTGGTGTTGCTTGATTAACTGGGAAGTCAAGGTTATTGATGGGTCATCAATATGAACACTATAGTCTCTGAGAACAATGGTGAGAGTTAGGAGTGATATGACAATTGTGAGCCAGTTTCTTTGCCATTCAAAGCATAAAGAAGGCCTACCAGAACTGTTAATGTTGAACCATTCATATTGTATACTCTCAATTCCATCATGTCATGTGACATTTGAAAATTCAAATGATATTGACCACCAATAAGCAACTTCCTCTGCCTAGGCCTTAATCTCCACATCTGTAAGATAAAGAAATTGAACTAAATAATTTTCAGTGTCCCCTTAAAGTCCAATTTTCTCTGTTTTAAGGTTCTTTTCAGCTATGCCAATCTATAATCTACAGTCTATGAGTATAGTATAATGGGAAAAGGATATGACCTAGAGCAGTGTCATACTAGGGAAAGATCTCTGATTCTAGATTCTTTATTCAAATCCTGCCTCTGAAGCCTACTTGCCACCTATGTGACCTTGGGCAAATTAAATTTTCTAGCCTTCCATTTCCTCACCTAGAAAATGAGGGGGTTTGACTAGGTGGCCTCTGAGGGCCTGTTCAATGCTCTGATCCTCTAGCATGAGGACAAATCCTGCCTCTGACCCTTTATAGCTACATGAATCTAGATAGGTCATGATTTTTTCTGATCCTCCGTTTCCTCATCTCCAAATAAAAACATGATATACCCACAGCATGTCCTCTCAGGAATGTCATTGTGAGGAAGGTGATAAAATGGGGGAGCTAATTATCAAGCTCCCTTCCAAGTCTAAGGTTGTATGTTCTATGATTCAAGAAGCTTGGATCTATTTGGGACAGACTTCGTGTACATGCAAGAACTCCAAGATCTAGGCATGGTGATACAAGAGTAAGAACTAAACTGAACGGAACCAAAGTCCAAGAAGCCCCAAGGAGATCGTGAGGAACGCCCCTGGGCTATATAACTCAGGCTGTGGATTGGGGAATGGAATCATAGAATCTTAGCCTGGGAAGGAACCTTAGAAGCAATGCGGCCCAACTTCTTTATTTTACAGACCGGAAAATAGGACCGTAGAGGAAAATCTTACCCCCAGGGTCGTACAGTGAGCCAGAGATTGGGAACCTGATCTTCTGACTCTTGGTTCCATGTTCCCTCTGCTACTCAACAATGCCGCTTAAATGCAGGAGTTCTTAACCCAAGGCCCATGAATTTAGACTTTTAAATAATATTTTAAGAAGGTTATTTCAATATATTTGTTTCCTTTGTAATCCTATGTATTTTATTTTGTGCATTACCTGAGAAGGGGTATACAGGCTCTACCAGACTGCCAAAGGGGTTTGTGGCACAAAAAAGGTGGGTGAAGAAGAAATTAGAGGGGCTTAGATGGTGGGGTGAGAACAGAAAGACAGTCACAAACTTGGTATATTGCATTCCCCTCCTTTGGTAAGGCTGCCGCCGTCATGGAGGCATCAGAGGGGTAAGAGATTGGCCTCTTCTTAGGAGTCCAGCTCCTTAGAGTTTTTGATTCCATTTTGATTGTTTACATATTTTTGTATTTTAAAAGCCCAACTGCAACCTTGGAAGCAAAATTTAAAAGCACAATTTTTTGCATTTAAAAATAACAACTGCAGCCTGAGCACAGGCTTGGAAATGGAATGAGATAGAGCAGAGGCAGGAAGGATTGGTATTCATTGGGATGGATAAATTCCCCTAAGCTCTTGGCTTTCTTGAGACACTGTTCAAAGATTTTGTATAAAAAAAAATAACCCAAATAAACAATGAGGCTAAAACTTAAAGGAACAGACTCCGTCAGCAAATCCAGGGCCAGAAGCCCCCTACAGACTCATGGAAACTAATCTAAGGGGAGGACAAGAGTGGGGAAAGTAAAGAATTATACC
This sequence comes from Trichosurus vulpecula, assembly GCF_011100635.1. Classification (NCBI taxonomy): domain Eukaryota; kingdom Metazoa; phylum Chordata; class Mammalia; order Diprotodontia; family Phalangeridae; genus Trichosurus; species Trichosurus vulpecula. The sequence goes on along the minus strand of NC_050578.1, from coordinate 206,948,390 downwards.
CAAACATCCAGAAAGTCCTCCTGGTAAATCAGAGACCTTGACAGAAACAGGGTTGTAAGATTTAGAGGCACTGGTGTTTAAGGCCTGCCACGTCTCAGATATGATCTTTCTTTCTTCCTTCCTTCCTCCCTCCCTTCTTTCCTTCCTTCCTTCCTTTTCTTTCTTCTTTCTTTCTTCCTTTATTTTTCCTTCCTTCCTTCCTTTTCTCTCTCTCTCTCTCTCTCTCTCTCTCTCTCTCTCTCTCTCTCTCTCTCTCTCTTTCTCTCCCTCTCTTTCTCTCTTTCTTTCCTTTCCTTGCTGGGTCAGTTCACCTTACTTTAGACAACTTAGTAGACTCCCAATCCAATGGGCTTATTATGTTGATGCCAGACTTGGTGTGGACACTTGATCAGTTTAACCCACTGTAGCTCAGACTATACCTGAACTTAAGAAATACTGCCCACCTCAACCTCCTTGGTAGTGAGGACTATAGGTATGCATGAGCACACAGGCCTGGGATTACCTTTCTATATTTATTTCCCACAATTCCCATAGCACTTAGTTCTGTAACTCTCAAATACCAATGCCCTTAGTATGTAATACGGTATATTAAAATTATCTGTGTTCTGTCTAGTCCCTCTATTAGACCTTGTCTTATGTAAACTTTGCATGTCCCTAACTGGGAAAATAAAATACACAGCTCCTTCAATGACTACAAATTCTCTCAGAAATCTAGGCCCACTTTTTGGATAGCAATATTCTATCCATGTCATCACATGGTATCTAGTCATGAAATAACTTCAATATCTAAAGAATTTAAACTGAGAACCACTCAGCAGGCAATAGAAAGATACATGGTAGGTGGGAATAGGTCTACAATGAGGAGCCAAAACAAAGGATGCCAACAGAAAAATGCATGACTGAAAGAGAAGATGAGATAGCCACGGGGGAGTGTGAGAGCCAACCAGGAGATAGAGTGGATGCTTTTTAGGGTTGAGCAAGGCTGATCTTTGGATAACAAAACCACAATCTAGGCCTGGGAGCCTACCTGAAACATTTCTGCCTTGGGGGCACCTGCCAGGTAGCACACTCTGTTGGCACATCTTGTCAGAATTTAGAGTCACCTTGGTGATCAAATGCTGGACTTGAAATTTAGACAATCTGAATCCAAATCCCAACTCAGATACTTACTAGTTCTCTTTTAGCTTCAGTGTCCTCAGCTCTAAAGTGAGTAAATAATAATGCCTTTCTCCCATAATTATTGGAAAAAAACCAAATGAGATACCCTAGGTAAAGCACCTTCTAAATGTTAAAGGGCTTTATAAATATTAGCTATTATGCTAACACCAGGATGAGACTGAGGAGCTACACTGGAGGAAACACTGTTTAACATTTCTCTAATGCTTTAAGGCTTACATAGCACTTTCCCCAGGAGGCTCCTGTGTGGTAATAATAATTAATAATAACAATAGCTAACTTTTATATAGTGCTTATTATGTGCCAGGCACTACACTAAGCATTTTACATATTATACATTTACATATTATACATTATACATACCATCTCATTTAACCCTCAAAACAACCCTAGGAGGTAGGTGCTATTATTATCCCATTTTGCAGATGAGAAAACTGAAGCAAACAGGAGTTAAAAGACTTGCTGTCCATACAACTAGGAGGTTTCTGAGGCTAGATTCGAACTCAGGCCTTCCTGATTCCAGGCCTAGTGCTATAACCACTGTACCACCTAGTTGCCACTAAGTAATTAAGGAGTAGTGTTTTATAGAGGCAGTTCAGAGAAGTCAATTGACTTACCCAAGGTGGGGGGCCAGAAAATGGATTTTTTTTTAAGAAGCTGGTGTTTATTTTGTTGTCTTGTGGTAACTTACTATAATTGTATAGGATTCCTTCCAACGTGGTTGACGTGGCTTCTTGAGGAATGTTCATTAAGTCCAAGCTATCGAAGGCAGCTAGATAGCACAGTGGATAGAGTGCTGGGCTTGGAATCAGGAAGACTCATTCATCTTCCTGAGCTCAAATCCAGCCTCAGACACTTACTTGCTTAATCCTGATTGCCTCAGTTTCCTAACCTGTAAAATGAGGTAGAGAAGGAAATGGCAAATCACTCCAGTATCTTTGCCAAGAAAATCCGAAATGGAGTCATGAAGAGTTGGACACAGCTGAAATGACTAATCAACATCAAAGAAAGAACCAAGATTGCATCTAGATGATAAACAAGATGAAGAAATAGATTAATAATATTGGGGAAATGGTTGCACGGACGGAAAAACATGACAACAGTGAGACAAATGACAAATATCTTCCAAGGAATGAATGGCATTTTCCCCACTGTTATGGGGCAATTTTTTCCTCCAAAAGAGGAAAAACTCCCAGTGACAGGCAATCTGACCGCATTTAGAGCAACACCAGAAAGAGTATCAATGAGTCATGATGAAGAGGGCGCTGGACAGGGATTCAAGAGGTCAATCAAGTAACAGTCCATTTCTCCACACCCAGACATCTGGTAGCTAATATCAGCAGAAAGCGCATGACCTGGTTCCAGCCTTCAGCCTTGTGTCTACCAGATCTAGCTGGGGAAATGGAAGTGGGAAATAATACTAGCTCCATCTTAGTCTGGAAAGCAAGTCAACCCTCTGAGTCGAAAGATCTGGGGTCTAATCAAGACGAATGGCCCGATGTTTTCCCTTTCCTCCTAGGAAGGACTTTCCCCCATATCTCTGTCTATTGAACTCTTCCATTTCTGCAGAGTTAATTCAGGTGCCATCTGTTCCAATTGCTTCCCTGACCCTCAAGCTAGAAGTGTTTTCTCTCCTCATGTTTCTCCCAGCACTTTGACTGAAGCTCTCCTCTATTTGTATCATGCCCTCCCTTGTGTTATAGTTATTTGTTTATGTATCTTCCCCCATCCACACTCCTTTTTATGGGTGGTAATGTTCTTACTGTTGTTAGCTGCATTTATATAGCTCTTTAAGGTTTGCAAGTGCTCCTCTCTAAGGTTACCTTTCATCTACTCCATCTTTATCTTGTCTGTTATTTTTATATAAACATATATATATATATAGTTTCCTCCATTCAAATATAAACCCTTTGAGGGCAGGGGCTATTTCTGTTTTTTTCTTTGCAACAGCAGTGCTTAGCACAGTATAGGCATGCAATAAATGCATTTTGATTAACTGTTTCATATGCATTACTTCATTTATTTGCTTTTCACATGACCTTGTGAAGTGAGTGCTACTAATATAGATAGATATCTATAGTATAATGGATAGATATTATTTTAAATAATATCTATATATTATCCTAATTTTATAGATGAATAAATAGGTTCATAGAAGTTAACTAGTTTGCTGATGGTTACTGGGGTAAAAAATACTTTATTATTCATTAGTATTATTTGAACCTAGCTTTATGTGGCTAGAAATCGTCTAACCTAAAGCTTACAGTAGAGGTCAGGCTGACCTCAGTGATGCTTCAGGGAAACCAGAGACTGCCTTGAGGTCAACCCAAAACATTTGTGTCTTGAGTCTGTTTGCCCAGATCTTATTTTGGGTCCCCCTAAAGCTTGTGTTTTAGGTTCCCTACGAGCTAGTATTTGGAGTTTCTCAAATTATACTGAATGTTTATACTTACCTGCTGAGCTACATCTCAAACTGCCCTTTTCTAGAAACTGACTGACTATGTGACAACAACCAAGTATTTGTTCTCGTGTCCTTGACTGAACTCTTCATAATGTAAACTTCACAGAAATATCAGGAAGAAGCCACACCTTTTTCTGACTCTCTCCTTTGCTGAATGAATAAAAAAATTCTTTCTAAAACTTTTAAGGGTTGGTAGTTTGTTATCCACCAACATAGTGCAACTAGTAAATATTGGAAGTAGGCTATGAGATTAAGGCTCTTTTGAGTTTAAGTCCAATACTCTTCCAACTTTGTAAGTCTTACACATAGATTCCTTAATAAATGTTTATTGAATTCAGCTGAATTCTAAGCAGGAAAGGGAAGAGAGAGGAGGAGAATGGATAGAGCACTAGACCTGGAGTCAGGAAGATCTGAGTTCAAATCCTACCTCAGATATTTAATAGTTGTGTGACCCTGGGTGTGTAATGCGACCTCTCTGAGCCTCAGTTTGCTCACCTATAAAGTGATGCTAATAATATCAGCTATCCCATAGGATTATTGTGAGGACTAAATGAAATAACATTTGCTTTATGAGCCTTAAAGTACTGTTATAATCATTGTTATCATTACTTTCCGAAGTCCCCAAATTTAGACAAATATGCTTTCACACATGTGATACAAGAAGTGCAAAAAGTTCCACTGAACAATATATTTCCTCCGACAGTACGCCACTAGTCCTGAAACTCTCAAGCTTTCAGGGACATCTTTGGGTTAAGGCATTAGTTCCAGAAAACCCCTTCAGTCATTCCTTGGACACAGGTGTTGTTTTTTTTTTCCCCCCTTGCATTGGAGATATGGAGCTGTCCACAGATAAAGGTAGTTTGGAGGAAAATTACTTAAGTTCAGGCTTAGAAAACCACAGATATGTTCACCATGTGAAAAATCTATGTTAGAGCTAAGACCTCACTTGTAACCTGGTTTCTTTTATCTCTACACTGATCCCAGACTACGCCTCCCACTTTTGCCTTGGATTTTGGGGAATCCTGCTCTACTTTTCTGATCTCGAGACAAATATTCTTCTGCAGGCCCCTATTTAACCTCTATTTTCTACTCAATACACCTTATTCTGATGAGTGATTTTTTTCTGTTCTCTGACCATCTAACACTTGTTTTTGGTTCCTTAACAAACTAAAACGTTGCTATAGCATGAATTTTTAAATTTTTATAAATTATTCGTTTATTTTTTTAAGCATTGATCATGTCCAAAAATATGTTTCATTCTACATTTTAAATCCATCAAATCTCTGTCAGGTGGTGGGCAGTGTGTTTCATCTTCAGTCCTCTGGACTCATGGTGTATCATTAGTCCTTCATGAATTCTGCCTTGGCAGCCAGAGGCACTAGGAGTACATGGTGAGAGATGAAGAGGGAAATCAAGAAGGAAGGTAGGAGGCCCTCAAGACAGATTTCTCCTAATTGATAATTTAGCTATAGACTAATCCTGCTGGTCTCTATCATTAATAATACCTAATCAGCAATTAATATCCCCTCTGGTAATTGTTAAATGCAGTCAGTTGATTGCACAAGTAAGCCAGCTACTTAATGTCTGGTCAGGACTTAGGTAAGATAAATGGTTCCAGATATGACCAGACCAAGTCATAGGTGGTAGACAGCCAAGAAGAGTGAGTGAGGACAAACAGATCAAAAAACACATATGCATTGGGGTCAGGCCAAGAAGAGCTTTGGTTCACCCAAAGGAACAAGCATACAGGGGTATGGGAGAATAGAAGTGGGGAGGGAAGGAACCAAGTCAGAAGGCCAAATTCTATTTGTGCAGTTCAGTTGACTGGGGTGCTTAGCTAGAAAAAGAAGAGATATTATGGTGGACAGGCTGGCATGGGGAATAGAGGATTAGTCTTTCTCTGCTTGGCCTCAGAGGGCAGAAATGAAAGCAGTGGAGGAAGTTCGATTCTGGTTTGACATGATTATAATTATATTTATAGGTGACTGACAATAGAATGAATGTCAGCTGCAGTATTTCTGTGACACTCGTTGCCAACACTTTCAGCCTTACAAGTGCTCTTTGCTCATCTTGCAGTCAGGGGAATGATGGAATTTCCAGTGGAGACTCACCATATCAGGCAAGCATCCAGAAGTGTCACCTGCATGATGTCTGCGGCAGAAGCACTGAACCACTTCCCATTATTATCTTTAAAATAATATTTTATTAATTTTTAAATTCAAACATTCTTTTTCTCTCCTTCCAATCTACCCCCCCCCCCTCCGGCAACCATACACATGTGTATTGAGAAGGAAAGAAAAGAAAAACAAAACTTTTTTTGAAGTTCCATATTGGAACACATTTTATTTATTCTATATTTACAACAAATATGTGTAGTCAAGCAAAAAAAAAATTTCCACATTGGCCGTGTCCAAAAATGAGTGTGTCATGCTGCTTCTTGAATCCATCACCTCTCTATCAAGAGGTGGGTAGCATAATTCATAATCAGTCCCCTACAGTCATACCTGGTCATTGCATTGATCAGTACTCCTGAGTCTTTCAATGTCATTTGTCCTTACAATATTGTACAATAGACAACATATTGTTCTCTTGGTTCTGTTCACTTTCCTATGCATCAGTTCGTACAAATCTCCATAGGTTTCTCTGAAACTATGCACTCAATCATTTCTTATGGCATAATGATACTGCATTATATTCATAAACTATACTTTTTCAGCAATTCCCCAAATGATCGGCATCCCTTGAGTTTTCAGTTCTTTGCCAAAAACAAATCTGCAATAAATATTTTTGCTCATGTGGATCCTTTTCATTTTTCTTTGATCTCATCATCTCTTATATCCTCACAATAGTCCCATGAGAGAGTAAAATAAATAGGTAGATGGAAAGTCAAATAGGGGCTCTCAGGTTAGACTCACATTAATAGTTGTTTCACTCTGCACCATAAATTTCCCATTGCTTTCTACAGCTGCCATTCTGTTTAAAGCCATCCTCCATGCAAAGGACAACTCTGGAGACAAGAGTTTAGCCAAGTGTCCTACCTGTAAAATGAGATTCACTCTCATCTTAAATATAAGATGATATACAGATATATTAAATGGACCTCATCTTAGATATAAACATCCAGATATATACCCTATGGACTTGTGGGACAAGTTTCATTTGGTGATGGCACCCCAAAGATGGGGAATATAATTCTATAAATGATCAATCAATCAACCTAGGGCTTGCCAATTTTAACATGTGATGTATGCAAAAATGTATAGAATCTAAAAAGATAGAACATTATTCTGCCTTTCTGCCTTTGTATGTTATGCAGCCCTGTTCGTACACTTCCAAGGACATTCCAATAACCTCTAAGAATTCAAAGTGGACTTCAGTAAGGGAGAAACTAGCCTTCTGATGGACACCAAGCCCCATATGAAGACAATTCTCTTCCAGAGAAAAGGAAGAGGAGAAATTTGGACAACACAACTCCAAGGGAAAAGCTTAATTAGAATTTTTAATGGAATGTAAAATATCTAAATGATGACTCTGAGCAGAGGGTCAGGGCTATAGTGTGCCAGCTGCTTGGATACTCAGACATGTGAGCAAAAAGTACTTGAGTGGGAGAATTATTTTGTAGGGCTTTCTGGAACTGGCATATTTTAGCCAATTAGCATGTTACTTTGTGATGATGAAGAAATTCTCCACCCAAGTACTACTCAAGTGCCTCATTGTGGTAAGCTTGTACTTCAGGGTTTTAGAGAACAAGCTAGAAGAAAAAGGAAATTTGACTCATTAAACCAAATACTAAAGCTAAGGATGGTTGCAGACAGTGTCTATAAAGGGAGTATCCAAACTCATTAAATCAAAGATAAGGCTGAGAAATTATAAAGGACAAATTTGGCTCCAAAGAGATATGAAAAGACACCTCCTCCTGCTCTTTCTCAGAAGTGGGGGTCCATAGATAAGGAACATTGCATATGTCAGATTTTTTCCATTTTTTCCTCTTCCTCCTCTTTAAACAAAAATATTCTATGTTATAATGGATGACTCTCAGAGGTAAGGAGAAGAGATGCAAGAAGAAAATAAGATAATGTAATAACAAAATCTATCAATAAAATTCTATTTTTGAAAAAAAATCAGTGATCATGTGAAATATTACAGCATAAAAAATTCTAACTGTAAGTTTAGATCATACAACCAAGTGATTAGTAATGAAGTGTGATCATGATCTTGAAAAGCAAAATGCAAAGCTCTGTAATGAGTTACACAGGTAATGGAAATAAACCTAGATTTGGATTCAAAGGACATAGGTCTGAAGTCCAGTTATGCTACCTGGGTGACCACGGGCAAGTCAACTCACCTCTCTGGGTCTGTATTTCTCCATTTGTGAAATGAAAGGTTGCATTATCTATTTTCCTACATCCCCTTCAGTATTTGTCATTTCCCTTTGTTGTCCTGTTAGCCAATCTGATGAGTATGAGGTTGTACTTCAAAGCTGTTTCAATTTGTATTTCTCTAATCATTAGTGAGTTAGAATATCTTTTGCATAACATTTGATTATTGTGATTTTTTCCTCTGAAAACTTCCTTTTCATAGCCTTTGGTCATTTATCATTTTGGGAATAGTTTCTATTTTTATGAATTTGGCTCCACTCCCTACATATTTTAAAAGTGAGACTTTTATCAGAAAAATCTGCTGCAAATTTTTTTCTAGTTTCCTACTTTTCTTCTAATTTTGTCTGCATTGGTTTTGTTTGTGTAAAGATTTTATGCAACCAAAATTATCTATTTCACCTTCTCTGAACCTCTCTATATCTTGCTTGGTTACCCCCTTTCCATAGATCTGACAGGTAATTTCTTCCATGTTCCTCTAATCTGATTATAATGACACTTGTTGTGTTTAACTCATGTACCCATAGTCAGTTTAAATTGATATATTCTGTGAGATGTTGGTCTATGCATAGTTTCTGCCAGACTACTTTCCAGTTTTCCCAGTTTTTTGTCAAATAGTGAGTTCTTGCCCCAGTAGGTGGGATCTTTGAGCTTATCAAACAATAGGCCACTGTTTTCATTTGCTTCTGTATATTTTTTTACCTAATCTATTCTGTTGATCAACCACTCTGTCTCACCGAGGGCCAAATTGTTTTGAAGAATGCCACTTTTATAATATAGTTTGATATCTGGTACTGCTAGGCCTCCTGCCTTCACACTTTTTCATTAATTCCCTTGATATTCTTGATCTTTTTTTTTTAAACCTCCAGGTGATTTTTTCCCCTAACTCTATAAAGTAAATCCTTGGTAGTTTGGTTTGACACTAAATAAGTAAATTAATTTAGGTATCATTGTAATTCTTATTACATTGGCTCAGATTACTCATGAGAAAATAATATTTCTCCAATTATTTAAATCTGTCTTTATTTGTGTGGAAAGTATTTCATAACTGTGGTCACATACTTCTTGTGTGTATGTTGGCAAGCAGACTCCCAAGTATTTCATAGTATCTGTTGTTATTTAAAATGGAATTTCTCTTTCTGTCTCTTCCTTCTGGGTTTTGTTGGTAATATATAGAAATATTGATGATTTGTGCGGGTTTATTTTATATCCTGCAACTTTGCTAAAATTTTTGTTTTGATTAGGTTTTTAGTTGATTTTCTTGGGTTCTCTAAATATAGCATCATATTCTCTGCAAAAAAAAGTGATAATTGTGTTCTCTCATTGCCTGTTTATTCCTTCAATTTCCTTTTCTTGTCATTGCTATAGCTGGCATTTCTCATAAAATATTGAATAACAGTGGTGATAATGGGCACTCTTGCTTCACTTTTAATCTCATTGGGAAGGCTTCTAGCTTATCCCCATTGCAGAAAATGTTTGCTATTGGCTTTAGATAGATACTATTTATTATTTTAAGAAAAGCTCCATTTATTCCAATAGTGTCTAGCATTTTTAATAGGAATAGATGTTGTATTTTGTAAAAGGCTTTTTTTGCATCTATTGAGACATTCACTTTTATTCAGCTTGAGTCTCCACCCCAGTTTCTTCTCTTCTTTAGGTCTGGCTCAATGCTTTCACAGGGAGGAGTTCTGTTGGTTATTGTCTTAGAATGCAGAGTAAGGACAGGATTGGATGCTGGGAGTGGGAGTTGGGGGGGTATACAATGTTACTTGTAGCTACTGTGGAGGTGTAAGGCCAATAACACCAGCACACAGGAGGGCTACTAGCACAGGTTTTTTCATCTGCTTTTCTGAAGGAAAGCAACTTTGAGGGGTTAACAATCTTACTTTAATTAAACATACATATATCATTCACTTAGTTCAGGGGGAAAAGTCAGCATCCTGAACTTCAGAGAAAACACAAACAGAAATTACAAGCAGAAATTGTATAAACAGAGCAAACAACACAAATCGGTAGGCAGGGCTTCTAACTGTCCATAGCAATACATGCATAGTTATCAGAGAGAGAGAAGCACCAACATCTGGGTTTTCAAAGCCACGGGGCTCCTTAATGGCTACCCAGAGTCTCTTCCGACCAAGTTACACAAACACTCTTCCAATGAGTAAGCCCCCAAGCAAAATGCTAACCTCAGAGTATATGTACTGTGTCCAATCAAGGACTCTTGATTCAATCAAAGACTCTTGATTCAAAAAAAGGCAAGACTCAATCAAAGGCACTTGATTGCCTTAGTGTTGAGAAGCACTCCAAAAGAAAAAACAGCAAAAAGTCCCACTTTGCTTGCCATCACAGGGTGCTGACAGAAACTGTAGCAGCAGCAAGAGAATTGCTGAATTGATCCAAGGGCATAAGCCCATGAGTTCAGTTTGAGAAATAGTTAGGTTTGGAGAATGCATCTAGTCCTCTATCTTGTTGCCACTTATTACATTATCATTTGTCCCCCAATTACATGTGGTCCTGCCTTATCTTCCCTATTGGACTATAAGTTCCATGAGGGTAGGGATTTGTAAGATCATTGTAAGTAACAACAGAAACCACTAAGTCCAACCCTTTTGCTTTACAGATGAAAGAACTGACCCTGGGAGAAGGGAAGTCACTTCCCAAGTTCAGGTAGCAAGGACAAAATTTGAAACCTGGTCATTTGACTTCAAATCCAGTCTTCTTTCCCAATACACATTGGGGAAAGTTGGGCAGAAAGGTTGGAAAGGCTCAGTTAAATAATCTGTTTTCTTCTAGTCAGCTTGTCCTCTGATGTTTTCAGGATAGTAAGTTCTTGCTTCCCCTTCCTGACATTGTAAAGCTAAACCAAATGCCTTCAAAGTTAATATCAGCTATTTACTCTGACCACACAGGGGACTCTGAGTCAAGGAGAAGACCATATTTTACTAACTCCTGTCAGCATGACTCACTCCCTGATGGAAAAATCAATTGTTTGCCTTAAAGAAAAACACTTGGGGACCAACTGCTGCTGTTTCCCAAACCCCGGGTGATGCATCTCCCGTGACATGGGGCAGCCCATCTCGAAGGTAACACTCAGCATCTCATCCACCTTCCCTAATAAGACATATCACTCTTCCCCAGGCTCTCCCTCTGAGGCAGGGCCAGGGGCACCAAGGAGAGAATAAGAAGACCCTCTCTACTGACAGTTTGTTTTCTCTCAGACAAGCACGAAGCTACCCTGGGGTCTGCTGCTTGACCTCTTTGCAGACCCCAAGTCAAGTCCAAGTCCACTCACAGAATCCCAGAGCTGGGACAGATTTCTAGGCCTCCCTCTGCCTGAATCAGAAATGCCCCTCAGGCTACAAAATCACTGACAAAGGGATTAGTCAGCCTATGAATACTTCAAGTGACAGGGTATTCTCCCCCTTAATCACAAAATCTCAGATTTGGAAGGGACCCCAGAGACACACCCATCTTACCAGTACCTGGACTGGAATACTTTCTAAAAGATTATTATAAGTAATCTTTCCAACAAACACTTGCTGTTTTGCATATATCTTGTACATACCTATTTTTGCACATGTTCTCTCTCTCATCAGGTAAGTTCCTTGAGGATGACTATTTTCACTATTATTATTATATTACTATGTGCTATTACTATGTGCTTACTATCTGCACATAGTAAGACCTTAAAAATGTTTATTGATCAGTTAATTGGTCCATTTAGACACTTCCAACAATGGAGAACTCATTGTCTTCCAAGGAAAAATCATTCTACTTTTTGGACAGCTCTTATTATCATCAAGTTTTTTTTTTCTTCTGTTCAATTGAAATCTGCCTATCTGTTGACTTCTATCAATTGTTCTTAATGCTGCCTAGGATCAAATAATATAAGTCTAATCTATCTCCTTGTCTTCAGATATTTGAAGACAGAAATAGTATCCTCTTCAAGCCTTCTCTTCCCTAGGATTAATATTACCAGTTCACTTAAAATCCTGCTCCTAGGAAAGGATCCATCTCCAGGCAGCAGCAGCAATAGCAACCAGAACAACCTATAGGAAGAAGAGGAAGGCATTAAGTTATATCCAGAAATCAGAGACAGTGAACCCTACAATTCATGAATTCTATACTGTGACTTATATATTTAGAACAAAGAGACCCCAGTTCAAATGATGGCCCTGACACCTACTAACCGTGTGACCTTGGGCAAATTTTTTCAATTAAATTCAATAAATATTTATTAAGAACCTACTATGTGCTGGGCTATTTTGCTTCTTTGAGATTGTTTCCACCTCCAGGGAGTTCAAATCATTGCTCTGCCTATCTCATAGGAATATGGTGAAAATTAAATGAATAAGCAGATATAAAGGGCTGTTATAACATTATAGCATTATGTAAATAGAAGGAAGTATGCTATTTATTATTATTTCACTCTTTGCATACACAAAGAATACTAGGATTATTATCATGAGTTATTGATTTTTCTTTTATTTAAGGCAAAACGATCTTTTTAAAATTTTATTTTTTTAACTAATAAGCACGGAATTTCCCTGTCACCTCTTTGCTATCTCAGTTAGGAGGGGAAAGGGGGGAATTCCTTTGTAAATTATAGGTATTGTCAAATAAATCAAATTCTCATGTTGGCTGTGGCCACAAATGTATGTCTCATCTTGAATCCATCACCTCTCTGTCAGGAGGGTAGTATGCTTCATTATCAGTACCCTGAAAGTTGTTTTTCTCTACAATGTTGTTATTCCATAATTTGTTCTTCTGGTTTTCCTCACTTCATTCTGTAACAGTTCATATAAGTCTTCCCAAGTTTCTTTGAAATCATCCTTTTTGTCATATATTATGGCCCTTAGGATTCCATCAATTCTTATACTATACTTTGTTCAGTCATTCCCCAATGGATGGACACTCCTTCCCTTAGTTTCCAGTTTTTTTGTCACCACGATAAAAGCCACTATAAATAGTTTTGTACATATGGGTATTTTTCATCTTTATTTGATCTCCTTGGGAGTATAGGCCTATTACAGGTGTTGCTGGTTCATAGGGCATGCACAATTCAGTAACTTTGGAGGCATAGTTTTCAAACTGTTTTCCAGAATGACTAGACCAAGGCACTGCTACACCAAAAGTACATCAATGTGCCAGTTTTCCCAGAGCCCCTTAATATCTGTCATTTTCCCTTTTTGTCAACTTTTACAATCTGATAGGTATGAAGTGAAACCTCAGAATTGTTTTAATTAGCATATCTCTAATTATTATTTGAAACGTTATTTTATATAGCTATTAATGGCTTGGATTTCTTCCTTTAAAAATTATCTGTTTGTATCCTTTGACTGTTAATCAATTTGGGAATAGGTCTTCTTATTTTAAATTTGAATCAGCTCCTTGTACATCTTGAAATTTCTAGTCATTTTGAACAAGGCCTCTCCTAATATCCTTGCTCTAATGCCTCTCTAGACCCTCAAAGGCTATGCCAAGAATAGCATAAGTCCTGGCAATTCGATCAATCAATTAATCAATCAATAAGCACTTATCATGTGTAAGGCACTGGACTAGGCACTAAGGATACAAAAGAAGAAAGAAAGAAAGAAAGAAAGAGAGAGAGGAAGGAAGGAAGGAAGGAAGGAAGGAAGGAAGGAAGGAAGGAAGGAAGGAAAGGAGGAAGGAAGGGAGGAAAGGAGGAAGGAAGGAAAGAAGGAAGGAAGGAAAGAAGGAAGGAAAGAAGGAAGGAAGGAAAGAAGGAAAAGAAAGGAAGGAAGGAAGGAAGGAAGGAAGGAAGAAAAAGAAAGAAAGAATGAATGAATTTCTGTTTTCAAGGAACTTAGCTCGGAAGGTTCGGAGATGAACTATATGTCTTTCATTTGAGGCCAATCTCATCATCAGGAGGCTAGCTACACAGGAAGGCTTTGCAATTTATGTCTTTGGATGGAGTGCCCATCCTAAAGAAAACACCAATATTCTGAAAAACTGAAAGGCAAAAGATTTGCAAAGAAATTTTCTTCCCTGAGATCTGATTAGGGAAAATAGGCCTAATTAGTCCTTCTACATTTCCACCTTGCATAATTGTACCCAAGAAGTTCTTTTCAATTACTCTGGCAGAATCTAGAGAAATAGGTTGTATATTTTTTATGGTTAGAAAATTGCCTTTTTGCCTTCTGGGATTTGCCCTCAGCTGTACAGTTCTACCAGTTACCGTTTAGCAGAGGTGGGAAAAGTACTGACTTAGGAACCAGGAGGCCCAGCTTTAAATCATGACTCAGTATTCAACTTATAGAATGACCCTGGGAAAGTCCTTTCCCTCTCAGGGCTTCACTTTCTTCATACCCAAAATGGCAAGGTTAGACTAGATGATCTCTGGGTCCCTTCCAGTTCATTTGGTGATTCTATGATTCATTATTAGAAAATAAAATGTGTGCCCTCAATTAGCCCGGGGTGAGGCAAGAGGCTGATGATTTCTTGCCTCAATTCTGAATTCATTGTGTGCAAAGCAATCACTTTGAGAGAATGACTTCCCAGAAACCATCAGACCAAGGATGCCAAGTTGGAAAGTACCACTTCCTTAGTGGCAGAAAAGGACATTGGACTCCAAGCCTATGTGAGAAGAAGAAAAAGGAAGGGAAAAACAAGCATCTAGTTATCACTGCTCACCACCATTTTCAAAATGTGAAATGTAAATAAAGTTAGCATGGAGAGACAGTCAAACTCGGTATCAATCACAGTGGTTCACTAAATTGTCAAAGTGGAGAGCAGGCCTGGGGTCCAGGAAGACACGACTTCTAGCTCCAGCTCTGATGCATGCTGGCTGGGTGACCCTGAACCAGACACTAAACCTCTCAGTGCCTCAGAAAACTCTCTTGGTCTTTAAGTTCCAGAGAAGGTGCCTATCTGCATTGCTGGGAGGAGTTTCCTCTTTCAGGAGTCCTCTATAATGATCAAATCGCAAGCCCTGTCTCTGCGCCAGATCATGCCTGGCTTTCCATTCTTCTATTCCAGTTTGTAAGATACTGTACTCACCTCCTTTCTCGGTTCTCATCATTCTCAGCCCCACCACCAGTTCCTCCTTCTTGGTGAGAATCATGTATAGAATAGTGGGTTCCTCCACCTTTTAGAAAATAAAGCTACTATTAGAGAGGCAGAGTGTGGTGGTAGACAGAGTCCAGGACTGGGAGTCAGAAAGCTCAGTGTTCGTATCCTACCTTCAGCTCTTATCAGCTATGTGATTCTGAGCCAGTTACTTCTCCTAGGTCTGCTTCAGTTTCCAAATCTGCAAAATGGCTATGTATGATAGCACTTACCTCACAGGGCGGTTGTGAGGATCCAATGAGATAACATTTGTAAATTATTATGCGGACCTTAAATTAACATATGAATGTTGGCTATCAGCATTATGGCCTTCATGAAGGTCAGTCAATGTTAGCTCCTGTACTTTGGGCAGAGAGAACTCTGGGAGCTTTGCAGATATTTGCTCCCCTCTCCCCAGGACTATACTTTGTAATCTGTTTTTGCAGATATCGCAATTATTTCCTCCCTCTGTCCAAGTGGTCTCTGCAACATAGCACAGAGTTGGAAAAAATACCAGAGGCCATGTCTTCCAGCCCCTTCATTTTACAGAGGAGGAACCTGAGCGAGGTGCAAGGAGATTAAGTGGCTTGGCCAAATGACTACACCAGGTACTTAATTAAGTCAGCTGTGCGCTGCATTCAGCACCAGGATACCCTGAAAACACACAATTTCAACAATCAAAATCATGGGATCAAAAAATTATAGATTTAGAACTGGAAGGGACCTTGGATGTCTTCTAGTTCAGCTCTTTCATTTTACAAATGAGGAAATTGAGGCTCAAGCAGATAGTAAGCATCAAAGGCGGAATTTGAACTCGGAATCTCTGACTCCAGACAGGTGCATTTTCCAGTCTCCCTCTGATCTTCACCCAAATGCTCTCTACCATGCTTCCTCCCCACTCTGGTTCCTGGATTTCTTCACGAATACACCACATTCAAGACTACACTGTCCTTCCCTTTACCTAGCCTGCTCCTTTTGCATAAACCAATATCTACTTGTGGGTCTCATTTGACCAAATCTCACTGATACCTATGACTTCAAATTTGCCTCCTTGCCCTACATTCCCTCGCTCACCTTGCCCGGTACTTGTACATTAGGCATTTGTATCTAGATACCTGGGGCTTGGAGTTTTGTTGCTAGCTTTCTCTCTTGGATTTTTTTTTCCCTCCTGTGACTTTTGTTTCATCTCCGCTGCTCTAATTTTTTCCTGAATTATAGCCACTCTCCATGTTCTTTTAGCTTGGTGGATATACTTAGACAGTTTTCTTCACCCCCACCCCCCTCACATTCCTTTTCAGCTTAAATCTCTTTTGATTAAATTTGCAAGACTCCAGGCAGATACATACCTACTGAAGCTTGTTAGGTCCTCTTTATCTCTGACCAGGATCATGTCATCCAGGCTTTTTAAACCATGATCCATTCTCAGGATCAAAGCTAATGAATCATTCTCTGCCTTTCCTCTTGATCCCCCTTTCCCTTTAAAAAGCCCAGAAACTCATGGATAATTTTCCCCAATTTTGTTTTTGATCACCTGGGTTTCTAGCCTCCAATTAGAGAATGGAGCTAATTCAATTATAGAGTTAATGCAACACCGGGTAGGTGTTTGTTAGTATACACTTATGACAACATAGGGATAGGAAGACTCTCTTGTATCAGAATTTAAATTCAGTCCTCTTGCTGAATCCAGATTACTTTTTCCTTCAGATTTTGGTTCTTTGTCCAAGTATTCTTCACCATAATTTATATTGAATATTTGAGTGGGTGGGTGAAGCAAAAGTCATTATTGTTAGAAACAAGCACGGGGTGAATGGAGCCCAGCTGGGTCCAGGCTCTGGAGGTGAGCGCCAAGGACTCCAGTTATGCCCAAAATAACTACACCAGGTATTTTTTTTTTTTTTACTGTTTACCTCACTCTGCTTAATGCAGCCTAGGATTGCATTTGATATTTTGCTTGCCAGATCTCACTGTGGATTCATACTGAGTTTTCAATCCACTAAAAAGGGAGGTCTTGTGTGTGTGTGTGTGTGTGTGTGTGTGATGGTAGCTTGAAAAGTATGGACTCTTTCTCAAAATAATGATTCGTTGTCTACATTCATAATTTAAAGAAATGCTAAATTTCAATTAGAGGTTGATGGAAATAAAAATGTGATTTTTCTCCCTATGTATGTTTATGGACTCCCTGAAATTTATACACCAACTCCCTTGGGATCCATGGACCCCAGTTTAAGTCTTCAGATTTCTTTTCACAGAAATGTTTGTCTAGTCATGTTTCTTCTATTTTTTTTTGTAGGGAAACTTTTTTTTTTATTTAACATATTTAGTTTTCAGCATTGATTTTCACCAGAGTTTGAATTACAAATTTTCTCCCCGTTTCTACCCTCCCGCCCCACTCCAAGACAGCGTATATTCTGGTTGCCCTGTTCCCCAGTCAGCGCTCCCCTCTGTCACCCCACTCCCCTCCCATCCCCTTTTCCCTTTCTTTCCTGTAGGGCAAGACAAATTTCTACGCCCCATTGTCTGTGTATCTTATTTTCTAGTTGCATGCAAAAACATTTTTTTTTTGTTTTTGAACATCTGTTTTTAAAACTTTGAGTTCCAAATTCTCTCCCCTCTTCCCTTCCCACCCACCCTCCCTAAGAAGTCAAGCAATTCAACATAGGCCACATGTGTATCATTATGTATAACCCTTCCATAATACTCAAGTTGTGAAAGACTCACTATATTTTGCTCCTTCCCAACCCATCCCCCTTTATTGAATTTTCTCCCTTGACCCTGTCCCCTTTTGAAAGTGTTTGTTTTTGACTACCTCCAACCCCATCAGCCCTCTCCTCCATCATCCCCCCCATTTTTTTTTATCTTCTTCCCTCTTCTTTCCTGTGGGGTAAGATTCCCAATTGGCTATGTATGGTATTTCCTCCTTAGGCCAAATCTGATGACAGCAATGTTCACTCATTCCCCCCTCATCCGCCCTCTCCCCTCCTCCCACAGAACTGCTTCCTCTTGCCACCTTTATGGGAGATAATCCATCCCATTCTATCTCTCCTTATCTCCCTCTCTCAGTATGTTCCTCTCTCATCCCTTAATTTGATTTTATTTCCTTTAGATATCTTCCCTTCATCTTCAACTCATCCTGTGTCCGCTCTCTCTCTCTCTCTCTCTTTATATATATATATGTATATATATATATATATATATACGTATATATATACATACATACATACACACACATAGATATATACATACATACATATTCACCCATATATATACATAAACATATATGTATGCATATTCCCTTCAGCTACCCTAATACTGAGGTCTCATGAATCATACTTGTCATCTTTCCATGTAGGAACGTCAACAAAACAGTTCACCTTTAGTAAGTCTCTTGCAATTTCTTTTTCTTGTTCTTTTTCTTGATTACCTTTTCATGCTTCTCTTGATTCTTATGTTTGAAAGTCAAATTTTCTATTCAGTTCTGGTCTTTTCACTGAGAAAGCTTGAAAGTGTCCTATTTTATTGAAAGTCCATATTTTGCCTTGGAGCATGATACTCAGTTTTGCTAGGTAGGTGATTCTAGGTTTTAATCCTAGCTCCATTGACCTCTGGAACATCATATTCCAAGCCCTTCGATCTCTTAATGTAGAGGCTGCCAGATCTTGGGTTATTCTGATTGGGTTTCCACAATACTCGAATTGTTTCTTTTGCTCACAGTATTTTCTCCTTGATCTGGGAGCTCTGGAATTTGGCAACAATATTCCTGGGAGATTTCTTTTTGGAATCTATTTGAGGAGGCGATTGATGGATTCTTTCAATTTCTATTTTGCCCTGTGGCTCTAGAATATCAGGGCAGTTCTCCTTGATAATTTCTTGAAAGATGGTATCTAGACTCTTTTTCTGATCATGGCTTTCAGGTAGTCCAATAATTTTTAAATTATCTCTCCTGGATCTATTTTCCAGGTCAGTGGTTTTTAAAATGAGATATTTGACATTGTCTTCCATTTTTTCATTCCTTTGGTTCTGTTTTATAATATCTTGATTTCTCATAAAGTCACTAGCTTCCACTTGCTCCAATCTAATTTTTAAAGTAGTATTTTCTTCAGTGGTCTTTTGGACCTCCTTTTCCATTTGGCTAATTCTGCCTTTCAAGGCATTCTTCTCCTCATTGGCTTTTCGGAGCTCTTTTGCCATTTGAGTTAGTCTGTTTTTTAAGGTGTTGTTTTCTTCAGTGTATTTTTCAGTATTTTTTTGGGTCTCCTTTAGCAAGTCATTGACTTGTTTTTCATGGTTTTCTTGCATCCTTCTCATTTCTCTTCCCAATTTTTCGTCTACTTCTCTAACTTGCTTTTCCAACTCCTTTTTGAGCTCTTCCATGGCCTGGGATCAGTTCATGTTTTTCTTGGAGGTTTTTGGTGTAGGCTCTTGCACTTTATTGACTTCTTTAGGCTGTATGTTTTGGTCTTCTTTGTCAGCAAAGAAAGAATGCAAAGTCTGAGACTGAATCTCGGTGCGTTTTCGCTGCCTGGCCATATTCCCAGACAACTAACTTGACCTTTGAGTTTTTCAGTGGGGTATGACTGCTTGTAGACTAACGAGTTATAAGTTCCACGTTTGGGGGGGAGGTGCCGGCTCTGCCACACCAGCACTGCTCCTTCCCCAAGAACCCCAAACCTGGGCTGGGCTTAGATCTTCGGCAGGCTGTGCACTCCTGCTCTGATCCGCCACTTAATTCCTCCCACCAGGTGGGCCTGGAGCCGGAAGCAACAACAGCTGTAGCTGCCCCACCTCCGCTGCCCCTGGAGCTGGAAGCGGAACCACAAACTCCTTCCACTCCCGCAGCTTTTCCCACTAACCTATTCTCCGCAGTCTTTGGTGTTTGTGGGTCGAGGGGTCTGGTAACTACCGAAGCTCACATATTCAGGGCGCTAGGGGCCCCATCCGCCCAACTCCAAGTTTGGTTGTTCCACGCTGCTCAGGCTGGGCTCTGCTCCACTCCGTTCCCAGCTCCCAGCTCCCAGCTCTGTGTGGGATAGACCTCACCCAGAGACCATCCAGGCTGTTCTGGGCTGGAGCCCTGCTTCCCTCTGCTGTTCTGTGGGTTCTGCCGTTGTAGAATTGGTTCAGAGCCATTTTTTATAGGTTTTTGGAGGGACTCGGTACGGAGCTCATTCTAGTCCCTGCTTACCAGCTGCCATCTTGGCTCTGCCCCCTCTACACCAGGTATTTAAGTCAGCTATGCATTGCTTTCAGTACTAGGATACCCTGAAAACATACAACTTCAACAATCAAAATCACAGGATCAAAGAATTACAGATTTAGAGCTGGAAAGGACCTTAGATGACTTCTAGTTCAGCCCTCTCATTTTACAAACAAGGAAACTGAGGCTTAAAGAACTTTGATAACTTACTCAGGGAGACAGTTTTAAGTACCTAAAGACAGATTTGAACTCAACTCTCCATGACTCCAAGACCTGTAGTCAAACCAAAGTTGTCAATATTGATGTTCTCAGGGTTTTCCTGGTTAAAGGCATGAACAATTAAGATTTTGTAAAAGACGCCCTCCCCTACTAAAGGAAAACTATATATACCCTAGTGCATCATGTCAGAAGCTGGGGCTCAATTAACATGTGGGTTACACCTGGATTTTGGCAAAATATTTAGCCAACTATTGTCATCTTTGTTGAAAAAATGAAGATCCTCGATCTTGATGACACAACCATTAGGTAATTATAGATCTAAGTGAATGGTCACATCTCACAGAGTTTTGATTTATAAACTTTGCCATCCTGGACGGAGGTTTCTCATAGAACAGGCTACTACAGGAAGGAGTAATGTCACCATGATGGGTGAAGTTCAGACAGGAATTGAATGACCATTCTCTAAAGATGGGGATTATGACTCAGTTGAGTCAAAGTAAATGACCTCTGAGGTCCCATACCCAGATATTCCAACTGTGTGAATACCAATCCTCCTTTCTCTAAGGGAATGAAGTCCAGGCAGGGAAAGGGGTCTAGTCTTGGCTCTTTCTAGTTGGATGGTCTTTGGCAAGTCACTGACAGCTTCTTCATTTCCCAAATGGGGATAAGAATCCTGCCGTCTCCTTTGTGGGGCTGTATCAAAGATTAGATAAGGTAATGGCTGTGAAAGCTTTGAGGAAATCCAAGTTCTGTGCAGATGACCTTTCTGCATTACATATAATTATGCCTGCATTATTAATACATATAAATGAGATTCTCTTCATCATTAAGTATGATCTATTGGGTACATTTGAGGCAAAGAAGCAGCTTATTTCCTTTGGGTTCTGCTGTTCAGAATTCGCAGTAAGCTGACTTCCTTTCCTCTAAGGAACAGCAATTAACTGCTTCCTATTCTCCTCTGAGGGGCTAACACCAGACCTCCCCTAGCTCACTGGCTAGCATCCCTGTGGCACTTGTCTAATGCATTTGGTCTGGCCCTGGGATCTCCAGGAGGCTCCTCAGCTGCCCCTTGCTCTGCTGTCTGTATTAGCCATCACCCTCCCTGCTGCTCCTTGACATCTGGAAAGCATTTGAAGTTGACATTTTCCCAGGTCTAAGGGGCTATTTCCCTTTATTCTCTGCCCTACTGGCAACCTGCAGGTTTCCTTTTCCTTCTGTTTCAATAAAAAACCATGCTGTTGATTGAGGTTAGCTAAACAGAATTAAGTACTAACTGTTTTATTTATATTTTTCCATAAAGAATTCATCATGACTTTCACCTTACAGAGAAGCCCCATGGTACAGAAGAGAGAGTCAAGATTAATCCCCTCTTAGACACTAACTAGCTGTGTGACCACAGGCAATCCACCTAATCTCTCTGGGCTTCAGTTTCCTCATCTATAAAACGGGGATAATAGGATTGTTCTGAGGATCAAATGAGACAATGTTGTAAAGCATCATTTAAACATGAGCTATGATTATTATTATTAATTATTATTTACTTCTTTTTCATCACTGAGGGTGATTTCTCTGCCAAAACAGTACAACTTCTTAATTCCTTAAGAGACAGGCAAATGAGAGGCTAGAGCCAAAAAAAAAAAAAATCCAACCTCATCTGCTGACTCCAAGTCTCTGGGGATGACTCTCCACATTTGGCTAAAGGTTGGTCCTCAGACGACAGTGAACTGAGCTGTGGGTGGTTCCAGATAGGAAGCTGTTCCAGCTTAGTAAGACTTGTCACAACCGGCTGTGCTCCCAGGGCCCCCTCCATGTAAAGATTAGATATCAAAGGTGGAAGTGACATAAATTTAAAATAACGATAAAACTAATTAATCTTATATTAATAATTCAAGAAAGATTATGAAAGCATATTAAGTGATGGAGTACATGTATGCATACTGTATTGTATATGTATATATATCCATATAAAGAAATATATACATATATGTGTGTGTGTGTGTATGTGTGTGTGTGTGTGTGTGTGTGTTTGGGGAAGGGATATAACTATGAGTAAATATTTCTTTTAAGCAGAAAAGTAAAATAAGTATGTCATGCTTCCTAATGGCACACAGACACAGGATCATAGATTTAAGGTTAAAAAGCACCCTAAAAAATCATCTGGTCTAAATCCTTCAACTTAGATATAAGGAAAATGGGACTCATAGAAATTAAATGACTAACAAAAGGCAATGTCAGAGAGTGAGTAAATAGCTGGACTTAAGTTAGGAGGCTTTTGAGGTTCAGTCTTTTCAGCCTTGTCTGATTCTTCGTGACTCCATTTGGGGTTTTCTTGGCAGATGCTGGAGTGCTTTGCCATTTCCTTTTCCAGGTCATTTTGCAGATGAGGAAACTGAGGCAGAAGGGGTTAAGTGACTTGCCCAGGGTCACACAGCTAGCTGAATCTGAACTCAGCTCTTCCTGACTCTAGGCCTGGCACTCTATTCACTGTGCCACCTAACTGCCCAAGTTTTAAGAAGATCTAGGTTTAAAGCCTGCCTTGAGCACTTATTAGCTGTGTGACTAAGCATGTCACTTAAGCAAGACATACTCTGGGCCTTGGTCTTCTCATGTGTGAGGTGGGTATATGCCCATAATGCCTAGCTTACTGTTAGAAGGCTATACATTTTAAAATGTTCTATAATAATAAAGACAATTGACGTTTACATAGCTCTGGAAGGTTTACATATCACTTTACAAACAGTAGTCGTCACTAGTCCATGTGAGGAAGGGGCTGTTATTGTCCTCATATTTTTTTTAACAGATGAAGAAACGGAAGCTTGGAGAGATCAGGTAGCCAGCAGATGGCAGAGATGGGTCTCAAGCCCGGGCTCCCTGGCTCTGCGGCCAGCTTTCTCTCCCCTCTATCACACTGATTATCACTACTCTTTTATGTTCACTTTTAACTCCCTTAACCTGGTGTATTATTTATGAATCTGTATTCAGAAATGTTAAAGGCAGTGTGGCCTAGTGGATAGAGAAATGACCTTGGTGTCAGGAAGACTTGGGTTCAAGTCTCCCAACTTACTGGCTATGTCCCTGGGCAAGACACTCCAGTTCTCGGTGGCCCTGGGCAGTTTTCTAAGATTCTAAATTGTGGAGAAGGAGCCAATCTACATCATAAAGCATTTCCTTATCTCGAAGTTCATTCTACCAATAAAATCTTAGGTACAGACACATCATTCAGAAACGACCCAAGATCGAGGGGTAACAGATAGATTCAAAGTTGCCCTGGCTTCCTAGTAATATTTAAAGACCTAGAGGAAGTCATTCACTGTGCTTGACTCTATGGAGAATTCATGGAAAGACTTTGCCCCTCACCAATCCCCTACTGGATATTTAAAACGGATATCCTGAAGACATCTCAAACATAACATATCCAAAGCTGACCCATGACCCCACCACCATCACTCGCCACCAGATTCACCACTATTCCAAACATCCGTGGCATCACCATTCTTCTAGTCTCCCCTATTCACAGTCTGGACATTATCCTTTACTCTTCACATGCTCTCACCTCACATAACCAATCTGTTGCCAGATCTTGCCATTTCTACCTCCACATTTCTCATATCCTACCCCTTCTCTCTATTCACACAGCTCCCATGTCCACGTGTATCAGTAAGGCAAGATTCATGACCTCAAGGATGACCATGAACATGCCTGTATGGTTCGGAATCGCAAAGTATGAGAAACTCTCTAGGTAGAAGGCAGAGGAAGTATAACATTTATTTAGCCTCCAGAGGATCAAATCCAAGGACCAATATGTCCAATTTGATACAGCCATAATTATATTCCAAAACCAGTAAGCCCATCTCAATGTAGCTACAAGGAAATTATAACACAGTATTATAGCAAGGAACTAAGTCATCCTGTAACCTTCCCCCCTGATAGGGCCTTCCCATAAATAATCACTCATGAATCCTAACTGTCTGCTTGCCTGCATTCACCCCTCTCATTTCTCTGGTCTCTGCAGCTTCCTGGTTTCCACTCTCTACTCCGAACTCTTTCTGCAGCTCTGTTGTCTCATTCTCCTTGGGCTGAGTTCTGAATTCTGGCTTCTCCTCTGACTTCTGAACTGAGTTCTCAGTTCTCAATAGCTACCGTCTCAATAGCTACTCTTCCCCCTAAAATGCACTGAATATCATTTTGCTGTTGTTTAGTTGTATTCAACTCTTCATGACCCCATTTGGGAGCCAAAGTATGGGTAATTACTGGTGTACTTTTCCATTTCCTTTTCCAGCTCATTTTACAGAAGAGAAAAATGAGGCAAACAAAGTCAAATGACTTGCCCAGGGTCACCCAGCTAGTAAGTATCTAAGACCAGATTTGAACTTAGGAAAAATGAGTGTTCCTGACTTCAGGTCTGGCACTGAATTTCATAGATTCCTATTTTCCTTCAAAATGAAGTTCAAGCATCATCTTCTACATGAAGCTTTTCCTGATCCCCCATTTATTAGTGCCTTCCCTCCCAAATTTCCTTGCATATAAATTTGTATTTATTCACTTTATAATTATTTTCTATATGCTTATATCAGTAAATAAGCATTTATTAAGTCCTTAATATGTGCACAGCACATGCTTGTCTCCTCCACTGCTTGACAATAAAGATCATTTCATTTATTTTATTTGTATCCCTAAGGCTTAACACAGTGCCTGGAAAATAGTGGATGTTTAACAAATGTTGGTTAGTTGTTGATGGATTGACAAGAACCATAAAGATGAGAAGACATGGATGGTTTATGATCTACATTGGCAGAGTGCCTCGTTAATGAAAGCATGGCTCCACAGATGTGGCAAATTATGTTTCCCCTTATTATAAAAAAATATTTTTTTCTTAAAACCAAGTTTGTTCAGATATGGTAAGGGAAATGAGACACCCAGATTTAGTCACAGAAGCCAGAGAAGGGGATCAAGTATGACTAACCCCTTGAAACCTGTGAGCCAAGCAGGCTCAGGACCAGGAAGGTCAAAGAGCTTCTCTGCCTCATCTTTATGAACATTTAGCAATTAATTAAGGAGATAGCCCCAGAGCCAAAGTTAAGGTCTCTTTGGTGGATTTCAAGCAAGACTTTGTACCCTTGTGTGGTAGTTGAGATTAGCAAGGCCCAAGTTCCAGGGTTGAACATTTCATACCTTAGGCCAGTATGTTTTTAGGGGTGCTCAAGATCCCAAAATACCAATACACTGGGTCCTGCTTGAATGAATTTGACTCAAGTCTTCTTGAGAAAAACAAAATTTATTAAAGGTTTGCCATATTGGGTAGTCTTAAGAAATGTCACCATTTGTGATGCTCATTTTCACATGTAGGACAGATTCAATCTGAGGTAGATTGAATGTGAGCATCTTCATGGAGGCAAGATGAAACTTACATACAGAAAAATTGTGGGAGGGATCTAGGGTGGTCATGGGGTGATGGGAGGAGGGGTTTAGGAAGGGTCTTGAGGAGGAGTCTAAGGAGGAGTTTGATGGGACTGGGGTGAGGTCAGACTCTAGGAACCAAGAGAATGGAATTAAGGGTGGGAAGTAGCTGAAGGCTACCTGGAGATAACAGACAATGTAGGGCTAGGCTAGTTTAAGGGTAACAGATTTGGGCATAGACATTTTGATAGGTTCAAGGGTGGGAAGTAGCTAGACAACTGAGGGCTAGGCTAGGTTAAGAGTAACCTAGAGATTTGGGCCTAGCGATAATGAAAGGCTTGTGGCCTCAGGCCTCATCAGGTGGGAAGATTCAAGGGGAGTTAAAGGGGACTCCCAGAGTCTAAAGCCCATCATCTACACACCTGAAATGTACACCTCACACACACCCCACACACACACACACTCCATCTACCTCTGATGTCCTACTTATCTTTCAAGGTTTCTCTTGAAGGCCACCTTCCCTGGGAAGCCTCCCCAATTCTCTCAGCTGGTAATTATTTCTCCTTCATCTCTAAGTCTAGCAAAGACTCTCTTTCATTTAACATTTTATTATTTTTAAATTATTATTACATTATTATTTTATTATAACATAATTATTCTAATGTAATATATCACAATTGTTATAATATAACATATAATAATGATATTGTTATTATTTCCAGAGCTCATAGCCCTGGGTTTTGCATGTAATAGGCATTTAGAAGTCATGATAATTCATGCATGCTTCCATTTGTCTCACAGTCTGTGAAGCATTTTCCTCACAGCGAACCTCTTAAGAGGCATTGCAGATGTAGGACTTCTCAAAGACTGTGAGATTTGATGATGGTGACACATTTATAATAAAGGCAGGAATGTGGGCCAGGAGGAAGGTACTGACCTCCTCCTCTCAGATTAGCCTCTATGCTTTCTCAGGTTCATTTGCATGGCAAAGCCCAGAGGATCTTGGGGGCTGAGTGAATCTGCCTGCTCCTCAAGCTCTTTAGCATTTGTTGGAAGCAAGCCCCTGAAATGACTTGAAGAGGAATGAAGGCTGGCAATTAGGAAATGACTGGAGTTAAAGTGGATTTTCTAACCTCTAGACAAAGGTCTGGTACAGAGACACTGATCCTGCTGGCAGGAAGAAGAGAATTAAAAGAACATAGCCTAGGAACACAACATAGCTATTGTTCCTCTCACAGGATGTGGTAGCTCCTGTCTTTCAGTCAGTCAACAAGCATTTATTAGGCACCTACTATATGGCTGGCACTTTGCTACACATTAGCAAAAAACAAAAAAAAAAAAGTCCTTGCTCCCAAGGAATTCTCACAATCTAATTTGGGAGACAATAGGAAAACAACTCAATACAAACAAGATAGATACAGGATAAATTGGAGATAATTAAGAAGGAAGTCATTAGCAATCAAGGTTTGTGGAAAAGTTTCTTGTAGAAGGTGGAATTTCTACTTTGACTAAAATCTGTCCACCATGCTCCTAGGGGAGAAGCTTCCTAGTCACTCTGCCTTTGCAGACCAGAACCACAACGACCTGAAGGTACAGAGAAGTGATGAAAGCCAAAAGCTCCTAGCTCAGAGAAGCTGTGCAACCATCAGATAGAGAGGGGATAGCAGGGATATAGGGCCCAGTGGGGAAGAGGCCCAGTGAAAGTGGGGTATCTGCCAAAGACCTCAGCAGACCTGCAGCTTCAGAGGCAGGAGTCATCCCTTCCACATGTATGTTTTACATATGTGCCTCTGCACATAAGCCCCTATGATCCACATGATTCTTATATGTGATCCTTACCTATGTCCACTCTTCCTGCTGGGGGTATATATACATATATACATATACATATACATATATATGTGTGTGTGTGTGTGTGTGTGTGTGTGTGTGTGTGTGTATAATATATATATTTGTGGGCGACTATACCCCAAATTGGGCAGCTAGGTGGTGCAGTAGATAGAGTGCCGGGCCTGCACTCAAGAAGACCTGAGTTCAAATTCAGCCTTTGCCACCACCTGTGTGACCTTGGGCAAGTCACTTAACCTTATTTATCTCAGTTTCTTCATCTGTAAAGTGAATTGGAGAAGGAAATGACAAACCACTCCAGTATCTTTGCCAAGAAAAACCCAAATGGGATGACAAAGAGTCAGATGTTACTAAAACAGCTGAAAAACAACATACCCCAGATTATGGAGGGGGAAGGTTCTATCACCATTCTTCTATTCTATTCATTTTAATTGCTATACTCTTTTATCAAATTCTTTGCTTTCAATTAATTACATACTCTTACTGTATGGTAAAAGTAAATATATTGGGGCAGCTAGATGGTGCAGCGAGTAGAGCACCAGCCCTGGAGTCAGGAGGACCTGAGTTCAAATCCAGCCTCAGACACTTGACACACTTACTAGCTGTGTGACCTTGGGCTAGTCACTTAGCCCGAATTGCTCTGCCTTCCCCCTTCCAAAAAAATTTTTTTAAGTAAATATATTGGTAGATACTTATAAGTTGTGATTTTGAGAAGATGAAGACCCAGAAAGTACCTTGAGTAGCACTTCTGCTGGCCCCCAACATTAAGGGGAGGGACTATAGGTACTATACAGATGTTATTATGCCTATTTTTCAGAAAGGCATCTGAAGCTCGTGGAAGTGAACTGACTTGTTCAAAGTCACACAACCTAGTAACAAATGCATGTCTTTTTATTCCAAAATTGATTCCATTCTACCACCGGGATTTTCATTAGCAAACGTTCAGTGAGTGTACATGTTATAAAGGATGGAAGTATACAAGCATTCTCTTCTGAACGTGCAATATATGAAGACCAAATACGGTGTACTTTGTGGTCAACCTGCTTGGCTGAACCTTGGCAGAGGTGAAAATTGTTCCCGTTGATCAGGCTTCCAGAAGAGCTTTGGATACATGGGTTACAGTAAAACTCCTTTCCTAAGCATTTTTGCAAACACTAAGTAAATGAATTGATTGGGAATGTTGAGTAATGTTGTGCTGCTGGATGGCACTACTTCTGTCCAGTGGGAGTCAGCAGCATGGCACCTTCAAAGCAAATGAAATGAGCTTTGGAAATTGCTCCATCTAAAGCTTTGCTAAACAGGCAAGAATTTGAACATGTGGCAAAAGGTCTGGGGATGGTTGAGACACGTCCAGGGACCCCTGGGATCTGCTGAAGAAAGACTTCTCCTTATTCTGGAATGAAGGAATCAGAAGTGGGACTGACCTCCAAAGCTCAGTTATTTCTTCAGCAAAATGGGGATGATACTCCTTGACCTTCTTCCCTCCCCAGCTGTGAGGATTGGCAAAGTTAGTGGATATAAAGCAGTATAGAAATGGGAACAAAAAACCTCCTTCCTCCATCTAAGGATTGATTCAAGAGAGGTGGCTTTGGGACCTCCAGAAAAATAGGTGATATGATTCCCAGGGTTGGATTTCTCCAGAATCTAAGAATTCCATGATCAAGAAGTCCTGACCAGAAGTAGAAGAACCAGAATTCATCTGTGTCGCTCAAATAGAGCCATGTTTTCAATTCATTTCTGGCTCTACCATTTTTCTAAAGGCCTTTCTAGTCATAAAACTCAATCTTCTAAGATACCTTCTGGTTCTAACATTTTATAGTAAGAACTTTTTCATCTATAACATAATATTCTAGTCTCCTCTACCTCTAACATTCTCTGACCTAATTTCAATTTCAGGGCAGGCCATTCTATGACTTAAGATCCCTTTTAATTCTAACATTCTATGATCCTATTATTCTAAAGAGGCATGCCCCACCTAAAGTCATTAATTAATTTTTTTGAACACATGACATCAGTCGAAACCACATGACACAGGGCAATCAGTTCTGTAGTTAGATCATCTGATTTGCGTTTGGCTAAATAATTGGGACATTATAGCAGGATTTCATGGTTATGATAGTGTTTGTTTAGAACCTGTTGAAAGCATTACAATAAAAATGATGTTGGTAAAGGCAATGATATTATAGGGGTATTACACTGTGATTCATATAAATGAAGTGAACATATGTCATATATATATATTTATAGAATAAACTCTTCTAATTAGGGTACTGTCATGTGGCTATAAAGTATTGTTCTAGACCTTTTGAAAGACAAAGTATTACTTTGAATTACATCATTAACACAATTCACATCAGCTTTTCCCCCCACATTTTCAACAACCACCCAAAACACCTTTGAAGGCTTTTGTTGAAGCAACAGCATGAAGAATCTAATCTAAATCTTCTTTGTGGATTTTTCCCTGATTGAGTCATAGGTGATAAAGTTTAGTCATTTAGTCATTGCTTTATTTTTGACAATATTATTTTAAAGTCTTTAATATCTGAAATATTTGCTTTTTTTAACTCTAGGATATTGACTAGCTACTTTCTTTTCTCTACTCAGATAAAAAAGGAGCCCCATTTGGTTAATGACATAGTAAAAAAAAATGCCCTGGTACTGAAGCCCCAGCTCTTCCATTTACTGTTTCACCCTGGAAAAGTCACCTCTCTGAGACTCAGTTTTCTCACCTGTAAAATGGGGATAATAATAGCTGTACTGTCTATCTGCTAGGAGTTTTGGAAGGAAAGCATTCTGTAAGTGGCAAAGCAATGTTAAAAGGTGAAATATGACTTGTTATTAGCAACAATAATACTAATTCTATGGAACTTATGCTTGGCATAATGAATGCCGTTTCTCCATGGAATTATTAGTGCATATTCATTTATAAAGTGCTTTAGGCTTCGCTCAGCAGTTGAGGCAAAGATCACTATCCCCAATTTACAGATGAGGAAAACTGAGTCTGGGGAATGTTAAGGTACATAATTCACCAATCGCAGAGATGGTAAAGAATAGACCTAGAATTCCAACCCAAGTCTTCTGATTCTAAGTTCAGGAATTTTACCACTATGCCCAATATAAAATAGCCTTTATCAATAGTTGACTTTTAAAAAATTCCATGGCTTTTTTGTATTCAGACCCTAACCAAAAATGGCAGTGAAGCACACCTAATTCATTAACCTCAAAGCCAGAAGGTATCCACTATTTACTGGTTAGAAGGTGACACAACTGAGAGCACACTGGACTTTGGAGCCAGAAAAACCTGGGTTTTAATCCTGGCTCTGTCCCTTAGAAGCAGTGTGACCTTGGCCAGGTAACTTCTCCTCTATGAGCCCTCTTGTTCTCGTCTGTAAAGCTGGAATTTTAATTCTTATGTTACGGATCTGATGACTTCACAGTGAGTACAGCACTGAATCCGGAGTCAGGAGGACCTGAGTTCAAATCCAGCCTCAGACACTTGACACATGTACTAGCTGTATGACCTTGGGCAAGTCACTTAACCCCAATTGCCCTGCCAAAAAACAAAACAAAAAAAATCTATCTGATGACTTCTAGCCATTTCTGGTAGTACCAATAACTAGATGTCTGTTACCCACTTCTGGTGATTTACATGGATAAAAATGATACTGCTCCAAGAAATCTAGATTATAAAGTCTTGGGTAAGAAATGGAAGACCTTAGAGAAACAGATAGTGTTTTCATCACTGCCGCTGTTTGAAATTAAGGCCTTAACATAAGAAAAGCAGAGTTGAGAAGAAAACAACCGCTAAAAATATAGATTTCTAGACCATGGCTTAAAATATACGAATCACAAGCTCCTAGACAAGGAAGAATGTACCTAAAAAGCTCTGCTAAAAATATATTTGCTACTCAATATTGGAGGCACTGGGGAGCGCACAGACACTGATACACTGCTGGTTGAGGTAAAACAAGGAGGTAAAACCATTCTGAAAAGCCATTTGGAATTAGGCTAAAAAGTCACTAGGACCATCACTACCGTTGGATCCCAGCGATCCCACTGGCGGGAATGCATCTCAAGGAGATCTAAGACCAAAAGAGAATCTGTACCAAAATATGCTAAGAATATTTTTCGTGGTGATAGCAAACAAATGAAAAGAAAGCAGATGCCCATCAATCATGGAAAGACTAAACAAATTGTGGTATGTAGACATAACGGAATAATACTGAACCACAAGAAAATATGAATAAGAAGACTTCAAAGAAGCGTGAGGAAGCACATGAACCAACTCAGAGTCAAGAGAGCCAGGAAAGCAATGTATGCAAAGACTAAAACTATGTAAGCTGAAACAACAAAAACGGAAACTAAAGACCTAGTATGGCCCTGGAGAAGAGATGAGAAAATACCTCTGCTTCCCTCCTGCAGAAATGGGAGACTATGGGTGGGGAACATTGTCTATGTTCTCTGACTCCATCATTATGGTGGTTAGATTTACCAAATTGCTTTTCTTTTTTTTCTTTTATTGTTTTTCTTTTTTCTTTTTATTTTTTGCTTGGAATTTTATTTAATTTTTTAAAAATGTTTTTTCACATTCTATTTATTTATTTATTTTAGTTTTCAACATTCACTTCCACAAGATTTTGAGTTCCAAATTTTCTGTCCATCTGCCCTCCACCCCACGATGGCATGCATTCTGATTACCCCTTCCCCCAATCTGCCCTCCCTTCTATCATACCTCCCCCCTTTCTTTTATCCCCTTCTCCCTTTATTTTCCTGTATGGTAAGCTTTTTTTTTCCTTTTTAAAAACTTTTTGTTACAAAGGATGGTGCTCTGCATGGGGGTGTGGGGAAAAATATATTCAGAAATCAAAGTAAAGTAAAAAACAAAAACCAAAAACAAATCGTTTTGGAATTTGGGGAGTTTTGTAAATTGTGAAAAAACATAAATTTAAAGGTAAAAAGAAGGTATTGGTCAGGTGTCATGCGAATCTAATCAAGTGGGCTTTAAGTTGAAAAGAAATGAGGAAGGAGAAAAGTGCCTGGGTATCTCCACCAAGCTAAATATGATGGAGAGTGAATGATGAATAACATTTAAGAGACTTAGAAACTCACAGAACTTCAAAATCCAAGAAAGGAGCCAGCAATAAAACCCATGGCCTCAGAAGTCAGCACCCAAACTCAACAAGGTATGGATTGCAAACCATGTCCACTACAGTACCCAGGGCAAGGAGGCAAATTTGAAGTCAATGGATATCATTAATACTTGGGGGGATGAGACCCATTACTAGAATATGGCTCTGGAAGGGTATGGTTTATTCAAAAGTAACAGCATAAGCAAAAGGGGGAGGGACAGAAGATATATTCATTGGGGGAAATTCAGGAACCAGGGGGCTTATGGGAGCCTAGTAGAGAGTATTCGGGTGGAGGTGACAGAAAGAAAAAAAGCGACGTCATCAGAATGAATATACTACAGATCGGTAGTATCACCTGGACAGAAAGAGGAAAAAGATGAGGAGTCCCAAAACCAAATCACAATCTAGACAATAGTGATGAGCAGCTTCACAGCACCTCCCACACTTATCTGCAAAGAGCAGGACAGTTAATAATTTCTGTAATGATAGTTTCATCTTTCAAAAAGTGGAGGAAAAAGCAAAGGAAATATTTATTTAGGATATAATTCTCACCAACAAGTGGGAAGTACTGGCTTCAGTGGAACTGATGAGAAATGACCGGGCTTTTAGGATTTGTCACAGAGAAGGAAAAAGAAAGCCAGGCAAAGTCTTACTACTCAATATTGACATAAAGTTTAAAAGGATAGACTTTTAAAGAGTTCAGGGAAATTGTAGATAGAAACCCCTGGCCTAAAATTCCATAGGAGGCCCCAACTTAGTGGAATGGGAAGCTCTCAAGAATAAAATTCTGAAGACATAGACCAACGATTCTAATAAATAAGAAAGGGGAATGTTGTCTAAATAGACCAATCCATATATGCAGTAACCTCACATGGAAAGTGGAAGCAAGGACAGGGCCAGAGGATGAATAGAAAGCATAGCATGGACTTGTAAGAATAGTAACAGGAAAGCAATGAGATGAGGCTAGAGAGAAAAGCTAAGGACACTGTACTTTAGGGGAAAGAGAAAGGAGCAGATACCTTGCTTCAGAATTTTTCGTTTTCTGATTTGTTGAAACCAGACCTGGGTTTGCATTCATAGAGGAGCTTCTAGAGAAGGACTTCCTCTACCAAAGAATATCAGCATCTACTTGGCAATTTATAGTCTAAGGCAAGGGTAAGGAACCTGTGGCTTCAAGGCCACATGTGGCCCTCTAGGTCCTCAAGTGCGGCCCTTTGACTGAATCCAAACATCACAAAACAAATCCCCTTAATAAAAGGATTTGTTCTACAAAACTTGGACTCAGTCAAAAAACTACACCCAAGGACCTAGAAGCCCACATGTGGCCTCAGGGCCGCAGGTTCCCCACCCTTGGTCTAAGGCAAGGGTTCTTAACTGAGGGATGGGTAGATTTCAGGGGGTCTGCAAATATGAATCAGAAAAAATATATATCTTTTTTCACTAACTGAAATTTAGTATTTTCCTCAATTATAAATATAGTCCATAAGCCATGATTATGAGAAGGGATCTGTTGGCTTCACCAGAGTGCCAAAGAGGTCCATGATGCATCAAGAAGCCCTTAAATTGGGTGTAGCCTGGGAGCATTAAGAGATGAGTAGATTTAGTGTTACAAAGACTGTGTGAGTCAAAGAGTAGGCTTGAACTTGGGTCTTTCTGACTCCCTGGCTAGCTTGCCAAACATTCAGCCATGTTGTCTCTCTTAGAGCAGAAGGTGTATTGGTAAGGAGTGATAGAAGGAAGGCAGAATTTTGTTTCCCCTTTTTTTTCTCCTAAGGCACATGATGTTTGGACTAGAAAGGACACGAAAAAATTGGCTAATGGGGGAATTAAACAAAGGATAAGTTAAGGGGTAGTACTCTTTCCTGAATTATGTTTGTGAATGAATACAATAAAACACACAGCAATACAAATGAAAAAAAACTAAATTGAAATTCAGTTATCAAAATATTACAAAAATAAGTCACAGAGCCCAAGGTAAGAACCCTTGCCCTATTAGAATGTGAGCACCTTGAGGGCAGGGACTATTTTAACTTTGCTGTTTGCCTCCTAGCACTTAGTTCATGACATATGGTAAGAATTTAATAAATCTTTTAATTCATTTATATATAGCAGCTGAAAGACTTGGAGATCATTAGTATCAATATTAATAACAGCAAACATTTATAAGGCATTTGCTGGGTACATGGTATGGCATTGGGGGAAATTAAAAGTTGAATAAAGGCATGGTCTCTCTGAAAGTAGAATGGGTGGACTTAGTTCATGACGACCTTTGCCATCAGATCTCACATAAAACTTTGCTTTGTGCCTCTCTGATGCAGGTAATGCTATAAATTAAAATTATCTGTGTATGTGTCTTATCCCCTGACTATATTGCATCTTATTTTAAATCTGTGCCTTCCCCAGTATCTAGCACAGTGTTCCATACATAGTAGGTGTTATATTATTATGCTGGGGGTGGGGGGACCCCAGACAGAATGCCACTGGTAAAGGAGGCCTGTGGCAGTATTCTGGGAAAAACTCCAGTTTCCATGGTAATGCCCTGGAAAGCCAGGCCTGACTGATTGACACTCAGACGTTCCTCAGGCTTGCTGAGTGAATATGAGGCTTGGCAAATCCTATGAAGGCGAGACAGCAACCTAACATCACATATCTCAAAGTTGGAAAGGATCTCAGAGGATATTGAGCTGAATCTCTCCCTGAACAGATATCCTATCTATGATATCCCTGAAAAGTGTCATCCGGCTTCTCCTGAAATTCTTCCAATGAAGGGGAACTGACTTACCCCTGAACTTTTAGATCCTATGTCTGGGTCCTACTTGGTCTCCAATCAATTCCTCTTTCAATAGGATCCTGTTCTCTTCAATCTAATTTCTGAGCTCCATTCTACATGACTTCCCCTTTGGTACAGTCAGATGAGTTTCTCCCTGTTCCCCATACATGACTCATTCCATTCTATCTTGATGCCTTTGCATGGACTATCCTGTATGCCCTCCTCCTCCTGGCCTCATAGAATTCCTAATGTCCTTCAAGACTCAACTCATGCACCACCTACGTGAAACCTTTCCTGAGCCTTCCTTCATGACTCTGTATTTATTTTGTATTTATATGTATATGCCATTGCCCTAATAGAATAAATATTAACACCTTGGGAGTAGAGGATTATTTTCTTTTTTGTCCTTTTTTCCCCAGAGCCTAGCACAATGCCTAACATATAATTGGTATTAAATAAATACTTACTGACTGATCATGCCCTTAAATATGTCATATATTCTCATAGCTTCATAGTTTTCTTCTCTCTATTCCTTCTGTCTGAAATGTCCTTCCTTACTGGATTCCTAACCATCTTTTTAAAGCTCAGTTCAAATGTTCCCTCCTCTCCACAGGTAACAACCTCTCCCCCACTCCACATGCTTCTGTAAGGCATTTAAGTTTGTGTATTATACTTATCTGTTTTGATGTCTTATCCCCTTACTAGGCTATGACCTCCATGAGGGCAGGATCTGGGTCTTGTCTAAAATTTCTGCTTCCCATAGAATGGAGCACAGTGTTCTGCATACAGTAGGTGCTTAATAATATTTGGATGAATACTGTCAACATGTTCCCATTTGGTGTTAGGATTAGCATTAGGAAGAAAGTGGTAAATTATTGATAGCCCCAACTCTTCTAGAGGTGTTTGATTTTATAGAAAGATGCATATTAAACCCAAGGACTCCCTAATGGGAGGAATTTCGGGCAGTAAAACTGGGACTTCTGAGCCACTGCCCCTCTCACTTAGGCACCTGCTGGCCTAGTAGATGTTCCAGGAAATCTAACTGATGGATTTGTTTGACTCACTACAAAAGACCCAAAGAAATAAATTGAGTCCCGCAGACTTGAGAGAGACATAGACACAAAGAAATTTCTAGCTGCAATGTTTGGGGCATTGAGTCCTACAATAAAGGCTGATGACAAAAATTAATGTATTAGAAAGATATTTGTGAGGGAACTGAAGATTGTAAAAAGAATTCCAGGAAGTCAGATCTTTTCTACTCATAAACCCAGAGATTTACAGAGCTAGTTGAAACCTTAGAATATTGAATATAAAATGTTGTGGCTGGAACATATCTAAAAAGATAGAATTTTAGAGCTGGGAGAAACCTTAGAAATAATCTCATCCAATCATTTCATTCACAGATGAGACTCAAGATTAAAAGGATGGTGCTGCTCCTTTGTCCTTGTTCTGAGCAGAGGCCTTGTGCTGAAACCCAGAAGAACTCTTCTTTGTTTATTTGTTTTAGTTTTTCTTTTCTCTTCTTTTCTTTTCTTTTCTTTTCTTTTCTTTTCTTTTCTTTTCTTTTCTTTTCTTCTCTTCTCTTCCCTTCCTTTCCTTTCTTTCTTCTTTTTTTTTCCTACTTTTCCTTTCCTCCTTTCTCCCTCTTTATTTCTAGCATCTCAGAGCTGGATTGTAAAGGCCATCTAAGCCAACCCATACCTGAACAAAAGACCCATTTACAATATTCCCAACAAGTGGTCATCAAAAAGCAACATGATAGTGGATAAAACGTTTGACCTAGTGTGATAGAAACCTGGAACAGAATTAATTTATTAGCTGCATGGTTGTGGGCATATAATAGATACAGCCTCTCTGAGCCCACTTCCTTATCTAAAAAATGGGGATAAGTACAGCATCCTTTTTGTAGAGTTTAATTTTAGAAGAACAAATGAGATAATGAGTGTAAGGCACTTTACGAATCATAAAGTGTTATAAAAATGTCAGTTTTGAATATCTTATAGAGAGTCTTATAGAGATTCCACTTTCAGTGATAGAGAATTCATTACCTCCCAAAGAATCCCATTTCACTACTGATAAGGGACACAGAGAAGATCAAATGAGATGACATTTGAAAGGCACTTAACACAGTGCCTGGCACATAGTAGGTATTTAAAGATGGTTACTTACTCCTCCCTCTCTCCAAATTAAAAATCCTCTCACAAGTTTTGTTTTGTTTATATTTAGTCAAAATCTACCACTTTTCAACTTCAACTCATCATTCCTAGTTCTGCCTTCTGGGGCTGGGCAGAACATACTTAAATGTATTTTACATGCCCCCTAAGTCTTCCTTTCCCGAGGCCATGTACCCCTTGCTCCTTCAACCAATCCTAATATAGCGTATTTTCTAGACACCTCCTCTTCCCTATTGCCCTGCTCCGGATGACTTGTATTCAGAATTAAAATTTACAATCTACGAACGTGGTCTGATTAGGTCAGAAAGCAATGATGGACATTGCATCTCTTAATTCAACCTAAGATTAGATTGGGATTTTTTTTTATTGCTCTATCACACTACTGAATCATATTGTACTTGCTCGACTAAAGCCGCTCATTTTTTCCACAGGTAAAAATGCCATCTAGCCACACCTTTCCCATTTTATAGCTGAAGTTGAATGTTGGAACCCAAGTGTAAGATTTTTACATTTATCCTTCTTAATTACCTATTATGTGTTACACATTTGGTGATGGAGCCATTAACGGTTCCAACCATTTTGGAAAACAATATAGAATTATGCAAGAAAAGTTACAAAATTGTTTATATCCTGTAACCCAAAGATCCCTTGAGTTTATACCTGAAGGAAGTTAATAGCATCAAGAAAAACCAGGTGCAGTCTTCTGAAGGTCAAATCAAGATGGCAGGGCTGAAAACTCTAAAAAGAAAGATGAATTCTCCCAACATTCCCCTCCAAACAACTTTAAAATAACAACTGACCTGGAAAATAGATTGAGGAGAAATAATTCAAGAATTGAATACCTGAATACCTGAAAGCCATGATTAAATAAAGAGTCTAGAAAGCATATTTCAAGAAATTATCAAGAAAAAAAATACCCTCATATCCTAAAATGAGAGGTTAAATAGAAACTGAAAAATCTATGAGATCCCAAAGATCTCAAGAAGATCCCAAAATGAAAAGCTCCCAGAAATATTATGGCCAAATTGCAGAGCTCCCAGGTCAAAGAAACCATGCAAATACTATGGTACTTCAGTTAGGATCGCATAATATTTAGAGCTACCATATTAAATGAGTGGATGGCTTGGACTATGAATATTCCAGAAGGCAAAAGAACTAGGATCACAACCATAGATAACCTACCCAGCAAAAATAAGTATAATCCTTTAAGGGAAAAATAGATATATAATAAAACAGAGGACTTTTAAGCATTCCTGATGAAAAGACCAAGGCTGAATCAAAAAATAGGACTTTCAGATACAAGACTCAAGAGAAGCATAAAAAGGAAATTTTCGAGAAATAATAAGGGACCCAATAAGGTTAAACTATTTATTTTTCTGTGTAGGAAGTTGATACATGTATTTTCTAAGAATTTTATCATTATTGTGGCAGTTAGAAGGATTCTACTTAGAAAAAGGATGTGAGAGGAAGTTGATTATGTTGAGATGATATAAAAAAATGGATAGGTGCATTGATAACTAAGCTAGGACTTTCTTACTGTTTTAGAATGATAAATTAATTAAGTCTCTTTGATTGAATCTTACTAGGTGCTAAACCCCAGGTCCACACCCTTTTTTTACTACTAGATGCAAAGCCCCAGGCCCAAACCCCTAATTACTAGGTACTAAACCTATGTGGGCATGAAGCCCTCAGGGTCCTAAGGGGAGTTGCTAAGACCAGAGCCAATAGTAGGCGCTTAAGTTCTGGTCACTGAGATGACATTTGATGACATCCAAAGACTGTATAAAAAGAGAGAACAGAGCAATTTGCTTGAGGCTCTCACTCCTGGAAGACTGTTGGCATGGCACTCTGGGCAGCCACTCTAAGAGCCTCCCAGTTTGTCAACCCAGATAGTCATGGTTTCTTGGTAACTATGAATCGTATTTGGTCTGTTTATAATGTATGTTTGTAATTTGTTTGTATTTTCTCTGAAGTTCAGGGTGCTGGATTTTTCCCCTGAACTTAGGTGAATGATATTTGTATCTTGGATTGAAATAAGATTGCTAACCCCTTAACATTGCTTTCCTTAGTAAAGCAGATCAAAAGAACCTGTACTGGCAACGTTCTGTTGCTGGGCTTGTATTGGTCTTTAATCCCCACAGCAGCTGCTGGCTGAATTATGGCAACAATAGGTGAGAAAAATGAATGCCATGGGAGAAGAAGGGAGGGAAAGGAAGAATGGGGAAAATTAGCTCACATAAAAGAGACACATAGGGAAAAGCTTTTACAGTGGAGAGGGGAATGATGGGGGGCAGGTGGGCAATGTTTGAACTTCACTCACTTCTAAATTGGTTCAAAGAGGGAATATATGTGTGTATATACACACATATATAATATTTAATAATATATAATATTTATTTAATATATATTTAATATATGTAATATTTAAAGACATATATGCATATGTATATACTCAATTGGTAATAAAAATCTATATTACCTAAAAGGAAGTAGGAGGGGAAGGAGATAAAAGAAAGGCAAGGGGTGAAAAAAGGGACAGTAGATAAAAGAAGGCAGTGGCTAGAAGGAAAACAGACTTTAGAGGAAGGATAAGTTAAAAAGAGAAGAATAAAAAAAAGAAAGTAGGATGGAGGCAAATACATAGTAAGTTATCATAACTGTGAATGTTAATGGGACGTACTCACTCATAAAATAGGAGCTGATAACACAACATATTAAAAACCAGAATCCAATAATATGTTGTTTACAAAGAATGCATTTGAAACAGAGTAACACAGGGAGAGTTAAAATAAGGGGCTGGAGCAAAATCTATCATTCTTCAGCTAAAGTAAAAAAGACAGGGGTAGCAATCATGATCTCAGACAAAGCAAAAGCAAAAATAGACCTAATTAAAAGAGATAAGCAGGGAAACTAAATCTTCCTAAAATGTACCTTAGACCATGAAGTAACATCAATACTAAACATATATGTACCAAATGGCATAGCATCCAAATTCCTAAAGAAAAAGTTAAATGAATTATTGGAGGAAATAGTAAAACTATGCTAGTGGGGGAGGGGGACCATCAACTTTCCCTTCTCAGAGTTAGATAAATATAACCATAAAATAAATAAGAAAGAAGTTAAGGAGATGAATAGAATCTTAGAAAAGCTAGATATGATAGACCTCTGGTGGAAACTGAATGGGAATAGAAAGGAATATATCTTTTTCTCAACCGTATATGGCACCTTCATGAAAACTGACCATGCATTAGGGCATAAAAACCTCACAGACAAATGCAGAAAAGAAGAAATATTAAGTGCACCCTTTTTAGCCCATAACGCAATAAAATTACATTTAACAAAGGGCCGTGGAAGCAAAGATTTAAAATTAATTGGAACTAAATAATCTGGTCCTAAAGAATGAATTGGGGCAAAGAACAAATAATAGAAACAATCCATGATTTCACTGAAGACAATGACAATGAGACAACATTCCAAAATGTGTGGGATGCAGCCAAAGGGGAAATTTTATAACTCTACATGGATACATCGATAAAAAAGAGAAAGATCAGATCAATGCATTGATGCATGCAACTAAGAAAAGAGGCATGCAATAAAAAAAAAACTAGAAAAAAATTTTAAATCCCCAATTAAACACCAAAATGGAATTCCTGAAAATTAAAGGAAAGATAAATATGCTTTAAAAATTGAACAAATAAATAAAACTAGGAGCTGATTTTATGGAGGGGAAATAAAATAGATAAACCATTGATTAATTTGATTTTTTTAAAAGAAGAAAAACAAATTTCTAGTATCAAAAATGAAAAGCATGAATGCACCACCAATGAAGATAAAATTAAAGCAATTATTGGGAGGTGTTTTAGCTATTATATACCAGTAAAACTGACAATCTAAGTGAAATAGATAAATATTTATAAAAATATAAACTGCCCAGATCAACAGAAAATGAAATAGAATACTTAAATCTTTCTTAGAAAAAAGAAATTGAACAAGCCATCAATAAGCTCCCTAAGAAAAAATCTCCACAATTAATCTCACTAATATATAAACTGTTTTTTAAAATAGGTAAAGAAAGAGTTTTACCAAATTACTTTAATGACACAAATAAGATTTTGATACCTAAGCCAGCAAGAAGAAAAACAGAAAAAGAAAAGTAAATAACAATTTCCTTAATAGATATTGATGCAAAAATTTTAAATAAAATACTACCAAGGAGATTATAGCAATATATCACAAAGATCATACACTATGATCAGGTGAAATTTATACCAGGAATGCAGGGCCGGTTCAATATTAGGAAAACTATCAGCATGATTTACCATATCAGTGACCAAACAACAAAAAATCTTATGATTATATCAATAGATGCAGAAAAAGCCTGGCAAAATACAGCATCCATTCTTATTATAAACACTAGAAAATATAGGAATCAATGAACTTTTATTAAGATGATAAGTAGTATCTATCTAAAACAAAGAACAAACATTATCTATAATGGGGATAAACTTGAAGCTTTTCCAATAAATTCAGGAATGAAGCAAGGATGTCTATTGTCACCACTATTACTCAGTATTGTACTAGAAATGCTAGCTATAGCAATAAGACAAGACAAGGGAATTGAAGGAATAAAAATAAGCAATGAATAATAAAATTTATCTCTCTTTGCAGATGATATGATGTTATACTTACAGAACCCTAGAGAATGAACTAAAAAACTAGTTGAAATAATTAACAACTTTAGCAAAGTTGCAGGATATAAAATAAATGCATACGTATCATCAGCCTTTCTATATACTATCAACAAAACCCAGCAGGAAAAAATAGAAAGAGAAATTCCATTTAAAATAATAGCAGACAATATAAAATACTTAGGAGTCTACTTGCCAAGACAAAGCCAAGAATTACATGAACATAATTGTAAAACACTTTTCACACAAATAAATACAAATCTAAACAACTGGAGAATTATTAATTGCTCATGTGTAGTAAAATAAAAATGACAGTTCTACCTAAGTTAATTCACTTATTTAGTGCCATACCAACCAAACTACCAAAA
This sequence comes from Trichosurus vulpecula, assembly GCF_011100635.1. Lineage (NCBI taxonomy): Eukaryota > Metazoa > Chordata > Mammalia > Diprotodontia > Phalangeridae > Trichosurus > Trichosurus vulpecula. The sequence continues at coordinate 206,905,522 of NC_050578.1, read as the reverse complement.
AATATTTTATAGAGCTAGTAAAATAATAACAAAATTCATCTAGAAGAACAGAAGGTCAAGAATATCAAGGAAATTAATGAAAAAAAATGTAAAGGAAGGTGGCCTAGAAGCTTCAGATGTCAAACTCTATTACAAAGTCTTAATAATCAAAATAATATGGTACTGGCTAAGAAGTAGAGTGATGGATCGGTGGAATAGATCTAAGTAAGTAAATTAGGGGATAATGGAAAGAGGTATCCATGAGATCTATGGATAAAGGAAGAATTCATGACCAAACAAGAGACAGAGAGAATTATGGGAAGTAAAAGAGATCATTTTGATTACGTGAAATTAAAAAGCTCTTGCACAAACAAAATGCAGCCAAAAGTAAAACAAGAAATTAGGAAAACATAGGAAAACATATTTCTCAGATTGTAAAAGACTGAGCCAAATTTATAAAAATGAGTCATTCCCCAGTTGATAACTAGTCAAAGGATATGAACAAGATGTTTTCAGAAGAAGAAAGCAAAGCTATCAATTATCACATTCCAAAAAATGTTCTAAATTACTACTGGTTAGAGAAATGCAAATTAAAACAACTTGAAGATACTACCTCACACTTATCGGACTGGCTAATATGACAGAAAAGAAAAATGACAAATGTTGGAAGGGATATGGAATAATTATGATACTAATGCATGTGAACTGGTCCAACCATTCTGCAGAGCAATTTGGAACTATGGACAAAGGGCTATAAAACTGTGCATATCCTTTTCCCCAGAAACACCATTTTGAGGTCTGTATCCCAGAGAGATCAAAGAAAAGGAAAAAGGACCTATATATGTACAAATATTTATAGGATCTGTTTTTGTGGTGATAAAGAATTGGAAATTGACTAGATGCCCATCCATGAGGAAATGGCTGAACAAGTTGTGGTACATGATTGTGATGGAACACTATTGTGCTATAAGTAATGATAAGCAGGATGCTTTCAGAAAAACCTGGGGAGACTTGTATGAAGTCATGCAAATTGAAGTAAGCAGAAGCAGGAGACTATCATACACAGTAAAAGCAATATAGTAATGATGATCAGCTGTGAAAGACTTAGCTACTCTGTTCAAGACAAAGATCCAAGACAATGCCAAAGGACCCATGATGAAAAATGCTATCCACCTGCAAAGAGAGAGAGAGAAAAGATGAATTCTGAGTGCATATTGAAGCATACTTTTTTTTACTTTACATTTCTTTTGTGTGTATATGTGTTTTCTTCTGTAAAATGTCTAATTAGGAACTATGCTTTGCATGATATCACGTTCATAATCAATACCAAATTGCTTGCCTTCTCAAAGAGGGGGATGGGTAGGCAGATGAAGAAAATTTAGAACTCAAAATTTTTTTTAAAAAATGATTGTTAAACATTTTTAATATATAATTGGGAAATAGTTAATGAAATAAATGTTTTTTTTTTAAAGAAAGAAAGAAAAGATCTGGTGATACATTGTATAGACTGCTGGACATGGAATCAGAAAGATGAGTTCAGATCCTGCCTTAGACACTTTATGACCCTGACAGATCACTTAACTTCTTCGTGACTCAGTTTCCTCATTTGTAAAATGAAGTGGTTAGATATGAGGGCCTCTGAAGTCCTTTCTTATGATTTATTATCCTATAAATCTAATTTATGTGCAAGTTAAAAGACATCACCTTTGTTCCCAATCTGTGATAGAACCTTCTGAGCTCATATTGGACTGCTCAGCCAGTTGGACACATTGTATCTTGACCCAAACACAGTGATGTCATTTTGGTCCTCTTTGAGAACAAAGGACAACAACCAACCAACCAACCGATAACCAGGGTGGTACCTGAGAGTGCTTTCAAAGAAAACAGGTAATCTACAAGGCAGAGGTGAGGAGGGTGTGCATTCAGACACCGGCCAACTTATGTAGAGAGACAGAGGTGGAAGAAGAGGTATACTGTAGAAGGCAAAGCCAGCAGTCCAGTTTGACAAGAGAAAGTACAAGAAGCAGGGGAGGTTGGGGGGGGGGCGTAATATGAAAGAAGACTGGAAAGGCTGGAGGCAGCCAGAAGTTGTACACTTTAAATGCAAGGCTAAGGAGTGGGGATTTTTCCTAGAAGCAAATCAAAAGGTTTATGTTACTGGTTTATTGTAAATATGTGTCTTTTTTTCTTTTTTAGATGTTACGGCTTCGTGGAGCTTTCTTAGGACAGACCATCTGCCTGTCAGACTCACATGGCCAGGTAAAGTAAGAGGAATGCTCTTATCCTCCCATCCCGCAGTCGTACAACACAATGAAACAGTAAGGCAATAATAACAGTGTAGATGACGATTGTCAAAATGCCTGCGTGGTTCTGTGTCGTAAAGTATACAAGACTCTCCACACAGAAGGGAGAAGAAGCAAACCATTTATTCAGACACCAGGGACCATATCCCACAAGCCATTTATCCATCCCATCAGAGCAGTAAAACATTCCATACATAATCACAGCCTGGAGCCTCACCATCCTAAAACCTCTCCCACCCCCTGCTGGGGTCTTCCCAAAGACAAACTCACAGTACAGCTAAGTCAGCCTGTTCAGTTCTAATGATCAGGAGGGCGGCCATTAGCAGCCATAACATCTCTCTCTCTCAGCATTTTCTGTGACAATAACTTACTTTTCCTGTCAGGAAGCTCCTCCCACCACATGTCTTAGGTTTCCTGTGACATAAGCAGGTCACATGCCCCATTAATGGGTGGGAAAAATCTTCACATCTAAAATGCTACTACACACACACACACACACACACACACACACACACACCCCAAGGACCTGGGCCATTGGCTCCATTTAAGTGGAGCTGAAGTTACCTTGACCACCTGGAAGGGTGCCCTTCTTTCCTGGTCACAAGTACTAGAGTTCGCTACTAATGATGTGGGGTCACTATAGACCAACAGTGGGAAAGGTGGACCTCTGTAATATTGTTTCAGGTGGGAACAGAGACAAAGATCAAAGGAGTCTAGGGTGCAGACAGTGATTTTAATGCTGAGGCCTGAAAGGGAGAATAGTATCCTGCACCCTCCTGAGTATGGCTCCATAGAATTAATGCCTCATCCTTGATAAATATCATTTCTTTTCTCTCAATGTCCTTTTTCTCCTGTAGCTATGTAAACCTCCTTTTGTTCCTTGTTAGATGAACTCTGAGTGTCTCCTTTCATTCTAACATAAGACCTGAGCTACTAACCCAGCCTGAGCCAGGTCTGGCCCAAACCACCTTTCCCCCAAACCTGCCCCTGTTCCAATTTCACTGCTTCTATCTGTGGCATCATTATTCTCCCTATCATCCATGCTCAAAGCTTGGATTGAGGAGCAATCTTGACTTTCCCATCTCCCTTATCTTTCATATCTAATCAATAACTAGATATTGTCAACCCTCCAAAACATTTCTCACACCCTTTCCATCCTCTCTGTCCTCACAGATAGTTATTACCACCAGCCTAGACTATTCTATTGGCACTGTAATAGGTCTTCCCAGCCTCCACTGTCTCTCTCTAATCCCTTCTTTATGCCACTGTCAGAATACTTTTTATATGGATAGGTCTAGGAATAGGTCACTCCTCGACTCAAAAACCTGCATTGGTTTTCTGCCACTTGCCTCTAGACGAGTGAAATCCTAACTCCCTTGATCTGCCTTGGGATGATTCCATCTTACCCTTCCAGACTTATCTCCTATTGCTCCATCCACACAGTCTGCGCCATAGCCATAGGGACTATGCTGCCTGTCTCCAAACATGCACTCTTAATTTTGCCTCAAATGACCTCCTCTTCATTTGTGAAACATCTACCCATCCTTCAAAGCTGGAATTAGAACCTCCTCCATTAAGCTTCCCTTGTTCCCCCAGTCAGCAATGCCCTTCTCCCATGAACCTCACTTAATTTGTTTTTGCACCTCTCTGATGCATTATCAAGTAATACTGAGTATTACAGTTATCTGTTTATATGCCTCATCTCCCTAGCCAGCTATAAGCCCCATTAGGACAAGAACTTCTCTCATCTCAATTCTGTATTACCCCTCCTGTACCCTTTCCCAAACTGAGCATGGGTGTTCTACATACAGTAGGCACTTAATAAATGTTTGTTAAATTGAATTAAATTGAATCAAGGTTCCTTGCAGTTATAACATTCTATGTTCTAAGGTCCCTTCCAGTTCTAATATTCTATATCCTAAGGTCTCTTTAAGCTCAAACATTCTTTGCTCTAAAGTCCTCTCCAGTTCTAGTATTTTATATTTTGGCAAATCCTAACATGCTCTAATTCTATGTTCCTATAGAATTCACCATTCATGTGACCCCCTAGGAGCTACAAAGTTAACTGACCACTTCTTCCAGTTAAGGTCTAGCTAGTCCAATTATTCTGCCATAATCAGATTCATTTAGGAGCCTTGGCTCTCTGTCTTCTGAGTCTGCCATCCCAGAAAAAAAGGTTGGGGGTGGAAGAGAGGATGGAGAAAGGGAGTAGGGAGGCTATGGACACATGCACAAAAATCATTATTATAGATTCAAAACTAATTATCAAATGGAGTAACCTAGACCTCACAGTCCTCCAAGTGATTTTCGTCTGCTGCTGGGTGAGAGATCATGTTTGTTTCCAATTTTTTTTTTTGGATTTTTGCTAAGGTTCCCCAGGCCATTAACTGTAATGCCTGCTTTCATTAGCAAATACAAAATGTGCTTACCTGCTTTAGTCTATCAACAGAGTACATTCAAACCACTTTATTTCAGAGATTATTCATCTGTGCCTTCTTCCTTGGCTCCATTTTCCCTGGCTCCATCTTCACTGACTAGGGTCCAGAAATCCAATCGATGAGTATTAATCAAGCCCTTAAACCTTCTTCCTAGTGTTCCTACTTCTGTCAATGGCGCTGCCATCTTTCTAGTCACCCAGGTTTACAGTCTCAGAACCATTCTTAACCCTTCAGTCTCCCTCATCCCTGAATCCAATCTGTTGCCAATTCTGGTTGTTTTATTTCCACAGTCTTTCATTATCATACCCTTCTTTCTTCTCACACAGTCTTAGCCCTAGCTCCCTGTCACCTGTCACACAGACTATGGCATTGGTCTTTCTGTCTCAAGTCTCTCCCTTCTCCTAGCCATCCTCCATGCAGAAGCCAAAATTATATTCCTAAAGCATAGCTTGAACACATAAGAAAGAAGCCCTTGAATGCCAAAATGAAGAATTTTGAAATAATAAAATGTTGGACCTATAGGAATCTTAGAGACCATGTAGTCCAATCAACTCCCTTTTCATGTGAAGTTAACACGTAACTCTGGCCTAAGTGGTAATGCCAGGACTCAAACCTAGGTCTTCTGACTCCAATTAGAAGGAGTTCACCTCATTTCCTGGATCCGATGGAATAAAGATCAGAGAGCTGTAAAGTATATTGGAAAGTGGAATTTTAGCACCAGAAGAACAGAGGAGATCCTAGAATATGGAAAATAAAATGTTACAAGGAAGAGACCTTTAAACATAGAATATGAAATGTTAGGCCTTGGAGATCATCTATACAGTCTTCCCTTTTTACAGAGATATGAAAAGTGATATTTTCCTAAGCTCACAGGTCAGGTTAGTGGTAAACTTGGGACTGGAGTCCAAGTCAACTTTTTCTTCCCCTTAAATCATGTTACCTTCTTCATTGATTCATAAACAACAGAATAATCCAATGAAAGCAACATTTCCAGAATGTTAGGCTGTAATCATCCATGAAAGAATGGGTAAAGATCTGGAATGAAATGGGAGTGGTGGTGAGGGTAGTTGAGGAAACAGGGAAGAAAGAAAGGAAAATCTGAAAGGGAAAAGTAGCCAAAGTTTATGATTGGGAGGGCCATGAGGAGCTCAAGATGAAAAAGTGATTGAGAATTCTTTAGCTTCCAGTCTTTAAGAACCAGGATAAAGGCTGTTCCAAGAACAAGGATGAAGAAATTAGGAAGAGTCCATTTGGGGGGCATAAAGAAAAAAGGGTGACTATTGTGAATTTTTAAGGTGACAGAGACAGTCACATCTCAGACTTCAGTGAGAATTTTCAGCTTCCTAACAACAAAGAAAATTTGAATTCTTGGCCTCCTCAGTTTCTCAGCCCCCTAATTCTTTTCCTTCCAATTTTCTAATTGACCTACCTCCACACAATTCACTCTGCCTTATTGGCGTTTGCCTCAGGCATTTCTTAATCCATCTTTGAAGATCTTGCCCCAGACTGTGAAATGACCTTTATTCCCTGCTGGGGCCTCTCCTGATCCCCAGATGAATAAGGCTGCTCCACATGGTCTCTGGTCAAACCCTCCACAAAGGTACTCACTCTCATCCCAATTCAGGAGTCCTATTATTCTAGTACATGTGTGGGTGATATTCAACCAATGCTCAATGGGGTTGAGAGGGAGACTGTACCTACTTTAGCAAAGCCTGGTTGCCTCCACCCTCTCTCTGAACAGTGGTTCTTAACCTGGAGCCCTTAGGAGTCCACAGAAACATTTCAGAGAGTCCATGAACTTGGGTGGAAAAAAATTTATTTTTATTTTTACTAACTTCTAACAACTGAAATCTAGAATTTCCTTCAATTATGAATTTAGGCAACAAAACATTCTGAGAAAGGGGTCTATTGCTGCAAGAGTTCTGGTAGTTCACCAAATTGTCAAAGGAGTCCATAACACACACACACACACACACACACACACACACACACACACACGGTTTAAGAACCTCTTTGGAAGAGAAAGAGTGTTCCACTTTGTCCAATTCAGTTCAGTTCAATGTACACTTACTTTCACAAAATCATAGAATTTAGTAATAGAATGTTAGAGCTGGAAGTGCTCTCAGAAGACACAATGATGGAGAGAGGAAGAACACTAGAACGTAAAACATAAAATCTTAGTCAGAAAGAACCTTAGAACACAGACTATCAAGAGGGGGAACCATCCTTAGAACAGCAAAGATACTCTGGAGCTAGACTTCATAGGGCCTTGAAAAAAGAGTTCCCATCTCTAAGGGCTGTTACGTTTTCTCAAAGCATTTACCTCACAACAGCACTGTAAGATAGGGAGTGTAGTTACTTCATTCCTATGTTGCAGACCAAAGTATAGAAGGAAGTGAAGTGATTTCCCTCAGGTCACATCAATAGGATGAGAACACACCACAGTGGCCTTCTAATGAATGCCAGACTAAGAGGTTTCCTTCTGTTGGTGGCAGATGAAAGGGAGCTATTAAAGGTTTTTGAGAAGGGAAAATGTCGAGGATCAGAGTTCTACATTAATAAGATTATTTCTAGTATATTTAATATGATTGTACATCTATATCCTCTATCAGATTGCTTGCCCTCTTGGGAAAATGGGGAGCGGAGGGAGGAGGGGAAGGGAGGGAGGGAAAAAAAATTCGAAATTCAAAATCTTATAAAAGTGAATGTTGAAAACTAAAAAAAAAAGAAAAGGGATGTATTTCAAAAGCTTTGTAATCATTATATCCTTTGGTATGTTGATGATTTAATACAGTGATTTATAATTATGCTTTTTCAGTGTTTTGGGATGTTTCAAATTATCTTAAAGGTTGTCATGCTGTTTAAAAATAATTCACAAAAGCAAAAAATATCCTTTAATGCAATGTTTAAAAAAAGATTATTTCTAAATTTTTTTACAATATAGTCATTAGCATCAGTGTGACTATGAGGAAGTCTTTCCTCCTTTCAAAATTATTTGATTCTCTCAATGGCCCCATCAGGAAAGAATTATCTTGCTCCTAATTTTCTACATGAGAAAGATGGGACTAATTGAAGCCATATAGCATAACAGAGTGGCATTCATCATTCTGACACTCAGTCATATGCCTCCACTCTGGGGAGCGACCCAGAAAGCTGGGTTCTATTTAAGTGGGCCACCAAGAACGATGAATGTTACTTTTTAGCCTAATCGTTCAGCAGATGATTGAAATGAGCATCACTTCCGATAGCTCAGGTTAAATATTCACCCAGTATGTTCAGAGCACTGTGTTAGATACTGAGCAAGATACTAAATCCCCCCTTATGGGGATGACAGTCTAGAAGGGGGACAAGAACTGGACACAAATGAATATAACATTTGCAAAAGGAGACATTCTAATGCTCTGAGAGATGTCAGTGAGGGACAATCACTTCTAGTTGTGGGAAATCCAAGGACCAAAGGAGCATAAACAGAAAACAGGAAGGAAATTCTGACCTCATCTGGTCCAGGGATTCTTAACCTGCAGTCCATGAACTTGTCTGTCTGTTTGTTTTAAATTTTGATAACTATTTCGATATAATTAATTTCCTTTGTAATCTTTTGCATTTGAAAAAATTCTGAGAAGGGGTCCATAGGCTTCACCATACTGCCAAAGGGGTTTATGACACAAAAAGATTAAAAATCCCTGATCTAATCCAATGTCTTCGTTTTACCAATGAGAAATTGAGACCCAGAGAGGTTACAAGCTGGACAACATCACAGATGTATTAAATGGCGGAGCCAGAACTCAAACCCAAATCTTCTGACTCTACATCCAGTGATCTTTGCACTGTACTATGTTACAAGTGCCATTTGAGCTGTGCCTGAAGGAAGAGATATCAGGGGGATATCTGGAGAAAAGGTGTATTTTAGGGAGGAGAGACAAAGGACACAAAGGCCCAAAAACATGAATGGAAAGAATCATTCAATATGATTCAATAGGTATGTGTTAAGTATCTACTGTTGGCAGAGCATTGTGCTAGGTGACTGAAGAGGCACGGAGGTTAAATAGAACATAGTCCTTGCTTTCAAGCAACTCCATCTAGTAAAGAAACCACTGAAATACAATACAAAAAAATACACCTATACTTGACAGGAGCAAGCAAAGGAATGTTAGGTCAAAAGAAGGCAAGTCATTATGAACTGGGAATTTCCTGGAGGAGGTTACAGATGGCATATGAGTTGAGCTTTTAATGATGGGTGACAGAAAAAAATTGAATAGTATTGAAAAATATCTGATATCTAAAATAATTAAGCAATTAGCACAAATAAATATAACACCAAGAAGAATCATCCCCAGTAGAAAAGCAGTTGAAGGAGGTGAGCAGTTTTCAAAAGATTTTCCAACTATAAATGACAACATGAAAATGTAAGAGTAATGCAAATTAGAGGAATTGGGAGTTATTGCCACACTCCATGAAAAATGTCCCAAGATTCCAGAAGATGTAAATAAATCAATGCCAAAGGGTCACAGAAAGGTGGGCACACTGATGCGGTGTTGATACAGCTGTGAAATGGTTCAGCTGTTTTGGATTTCAATAGGAACTACACAAAAAATGTGACTAAACAGGCCATACCCTCTGAAATTAGAAAGGTCCAACTTTTCCCAACATATTTCTAACAGCACTCATTGTGGTATGAAAGAAACAGAAACATAACAAGTAGGTGCCTACCAACTGGGGAATGGAAAAAGAAGAAGTAGAAGGAGGAGGAGGAGGAAGAGGAGGAAGAAGAGAAGAAGAAGAAAAAGAAGAAGCAGCTCACAAAACAGTGGTGGACAAAGACAATGGAACTTTATTATGCAGTAAGAAATAACATAAGAATTCAGAGAAATTTGGGAAAATTCATTTGCACTGATGCAGAATAGAATAACTAGAAACAAGAGCACGATATACTCAATGATCGCAACAATGTAAATGAAAAGGTCATTAAAAGGAAGTTGAAATTTGAATAATAATTTTTTTAAATGATGGCCCCAAGGAAAAATATTTTTTCCCCTAATAGCAGAGATGTGAGGAATGGATGATGCAGGAGAAACCATGATAAAAGGCATCAAAAAGTTTTCTTTAAAAAAAAGTAGGTGGGAATTCAACACTTGCAGTAAAGGGAGACAAGGAACAGTATTGGAAAAGACATGAAGGCAGTAAGGAACAGTATTGGAAAAGATATAAAGGCAGGGCCCTTCTGAAAGCCCAAAGAAAATTGATGTAAGGCACCTCTACCTATCACTTGTAAGTACTGGTAAGTCACTTAAACACTTTCTCCTTCAGTTTCATTATCCATAAAATGGAAATAAAATATAAAAAAAAATCTGTCTGAATTCTTATATTAAGGTACAAAGTTTAGCTAAGATCTAATCCCTACCATCATGGAAATCATGCAACTCTAATGGAGGGATAGAATGTAGGACAAAGGAAGCCTTCCAAATCACATCATGTACAGAGATGCCTAAGGGGATCTATTGGGGACATAAGATGGTTTAATAGAAAAAGAACTTGATTGAAGATTAGAAAACCACTGTTTGAGTCCTGGTTCTATAACTTAGCAGGGCAACTGGGTGGCACAGCGGATAGAGCACTGGGCTTGGACTCAGGAAGACTAATCTTCCTGAGTTCAAATCTGACCTCAGACACTTACTAGCTATGTGATCCTGGGCAAGTCACATAACCCTATTTACCTCATCTGTAAATGAGCTGGTGAGGGGAAATGGCAAACCAGTTCAGTATCTCTGCCAAGAAAACCTCCAATAGGATGAGAGAGTGTTGAAAATGACTGAAAAATGTCTGAACAAAACAAGTTAACAGTTGTGACTATAAGCAGACAACTTCCTCTCTGTGAACCACAGTCTCCTCATTTAAAATGGTGGGGAGAAAATCTGTATTACCTACCTAAAAAGGATTGTCACGTTAATCAAGTAAGATAATGATGAAAAACATTTTTGCCAAAGATTGTAGAAAAGTCAGCTATTTACATTCTCTGCTTCTGTCTTAAAACACACTCTCTCTAAGGACATTTCTTGATTCATATCACTGATTACTGCTTTTACCACAAATTAAGGTTTCTCAAACCTTTCAGGTCTAGACTTTTGTTTTGCAAGTACCTTAATCTTTCGGGACCTATTTTTTTCACCTGTCTCTGATTACTAGAGATTAAATTCTTCTTGAGAAACTGGAACAGATGTTAGTATGTTGTGGTAGAAAGGGCACTGAAAAAGTGGTATAGCATCTCTGAGTTCAATTTAATTGAACAAACATGTATTAAACAACTCCTGTGTGCAAGTCACTGGGTTAAGTTGGGGACAAAAATTAAACAGGTCCTTAACTTGATAAATTTACCTTACAATTAGTCTGTAGCTTTTGAAGCTAAACTGCTTGGTCTCATATCTTGAGACACTTTTGACTCAAGGTCATTCAAGGTGAGCTAAAAGTAGATATTTGTAGAGACCAAAGAAACAGAACCAGGGTTAAATTAGACAGTAACAGATAGCGGCTGAAAATTTTTGAGAATAAACTATATTTTTGATAATTATAAATTGTAAATTATTGCTTTGTATCTAGTATGAGTTAGAGATAATTCATTGGTGTGCTTTGGTCTTTTACTAAATATTTTTATATAAAATGTTGACTTCCCTACAGAGAGGTGGGTGGCTGCTCTCAAATGTTGAGGAACACAGAGTATAGAATGCCAGATTTGGCAGTAGTAGAATCGTCAGTGACATTTGTCGAGCTCATTAAAGATTATAGAACACTTTCCTCGCAACAATCTTGTGAAGTAGGTGGTGCAAATGTAATTATCTGCTTTTATGGATGAGGAAACTGAGGCTCTTTCTACTTTACCTCTAAGAAAAACATAGGATCAAAGGTTAATAGAATATTAAAAGTTGGGAGATATACTTGGAATGTAGAACATAGAGTGTTAACTGGAAGAGAACTTAGAGATCAGCTTGTCTAATTGTCCAAAGTAACAAAACAAGATAATGCTGTGGAATGGGGATATGAAAATGAGAATCAGTTAGAGTTGGAAGATTATCTAGTCCAATCCCCTCATTTTGAAAATGAGGAAACTGAGGCCCAGAGAGGTTGAATGACTTGCTCAAAGTTTCACAGGTCGCAAGTGGAAGAGACAGAATTGGAGCCAGAATTGTCCCCTGGCTCCAGACTCAGCACGCTTTCCACAGCACCATGCTGAGATCAAAAAGTTGAATAAACCAGAAAGTGATCCATTGGGGCATAGGACTTTTCTTGAAACTAGCGGAAAATTTTCACTTTACAGGTAAAACTCATTAGGAGAGCCAAGGGGTTTGATATGAGGATTGGGTATCAAAAAAAAATTTAAAAAGAGTCAATGTGTCCAAAGCTATATCATTACCTCACTAATGTGGATATTAAATGGTTGCTAATTAATGTCAGCTCATATAAAAAACACATTTTGAGGACTGATCTGATGTTACAGGATTAAACGATTACATTTAGTCACAGATGCTCCTCTTAAAAATAAAACAGATCAATAGACAAAGACAGACAGACAGAGGATTTCTTATTAGGGACTGGACTAGATTGGACTCAATGGCCCCACAGGGAGAATCTTTCTGGGAGAGCACAATCCCTGTCCACTCTCCTACCTGCCTTTAAAACAAGTCTGGGTCAGTGGTTTCTGTAAATCTAAAGTTAGCTCAAAGACAGGGGGCTCTAAAGCATGGTTCCTGGGGCACTGCTGGGAGGCACTGTTTGGGACATTGGTGTGTATGTGTGTGCCCCAAATGCCTAGACTACAAGATGCCCTCTCAGCTGGGCTGGGCTCATCATACTTGGTTACCACTAAAGAGCTGTCCAGGTGGTTAAGACTAGAATGTGCCTGGGGATTATAGTGGAGATCGAATGAGACAGTATTTGTAAAATACTTAATACAGTTCTTGGCAAACGGTAGGCACTTAAGGAGTCCTTCTTTCCTTCCTCCTGCCCTCTTTCCCTCCCTTCCTCCTCCCTTTCTCCCTCCCTCCATCTGTTCCTTCCTTGCTTCCTTCCCTTCCTTCCCCTTTTCCTGTCTCTCAAGTTCGCATTGTATTGAGGGGAAAGTGTTATGTAAACTTCCAGGAGCTATTTCAAAGAGAGCTGTTGTTATTTTTCTCATAGAATGAGAGAATTAGAAAATTTCAGTCATAAGGGACCTCAGCATCCATCTAGTCCAACCCATTCCCCCAAAGGAATCCTCATTATGACATTCCCAAATGTATCAAATACCCTTTGCTCGAATATTCCAAAGAGGAGCAATCTACTCTTACTGAAGGTAATTCATTCCACTTATGGCCAATCAGTCAGTCATAGTCAACAAACATTTATTAAGCACCTACTGTTAGGCATATATATATAGGCATATATACACACACGCGTGAGCGCGTGCACACACACACACAGAAGCATCTATCTGCTAAGTATCAGTCCTCTTCTTAGGAATACTTCTGCCCCCACAGTCTGTGGGAGAAAGCTAAGGGGTTTTTGAAAAGTCCCTGAGAGATTTCATCCTGAAAACTAACCTAAGGACATTTTCTGATATTGCTGTGTCCATAGCTTCCCTCAGTCCCCTGAATTATGTGACAAGCGTAGGTATGAGACTCCATGAAACAGGCTGGTCAACAGAAAAGTAAGAAAGGATAGTTGAGGAAAAGAGGAAACAATCCTTACTGTTATCTGCGTTTGCTAGAGATTTCCAAAGAAGTATAACATTTCCACACTATTTCACAAACAAACTATGAAGGCTGTGAACCTTGGTTTTCTTACGTGGAAAATAAGAGGATTGGACAAAGGGATTTTTAAGGTCCCTCCCAGCTCTAACAGTGTCTCTGTTGTGTTCTAAAGACCCTCCAGTTAACAAATTCAATATTAAGCAAACGTTAAGGGTTCAGCCTGCAGAAGAGACACAACATTTAGATAAAACCCAGTTCCTTCCCTTTCAGAGATCACAGCCTAATAGCTCTGGTGTTTTATGTTCTCTGATTTATCCAAAATATAATTCATAATCTTTACCCTCAGACCCACCCTCTTTCCTAACTTGGGTATTTTGAGAGCACTATTATTCTTCTAGTCACCCAGACTAGCAATCTAGAAGTTGTTTGTTGTACTTCTCCCTTGATCCCCATAGCCAATCAGTTTTCAAGTCTTATTGACTCTTTTTCCACCATATTCCTTGGATCTGTCCCCCTTCTCCACTCACTAAGTTATTATCTTTGCTTAGTTCTTCATCACGTTTCCCCGGACTATTGCAATGAACTTCTAATTGGCTACCTTTTGTCCAATCTCTCCCCTCTCCACCCCCATCCTCCACATAGACCCAAACTAATATTCCTAAATCACAAGTCTGACCACCTTAACACCCCTGCTTAAGAAGCTTCAGGGGCTTTCTCTTGTGTCTAGAAAAAAGTACAAACTGGCAGCTAGATGACATAGTGTATGGAAATAAAGCTAATCGTAATTCCAAGCACTGGGCTTGGAGTCAAAAAGAATCCTGCCTCAGACATTTAACTAGCTGAGTGACCCTGGGCAAGTCATTTAATCTCTGTTTCCTTCAGGTTTCTCATCTGTAAAATGGGGATAATTATAGTGCCTACCTCCCAACGTTAAGTGAGGGTCAAATGAGAAAATGTTTATAAAGCTCTTTGCAAAATTTAAAGCACTCTATGAATGCTAGCTTACCATCACCATTATCAATTGTCAGTTAAAGCCCTTCCCAGTTAGGCTCTGACCTGTTTTGCAGACTGGTGTTATATTACTCCCCATGGCATGTTACATTCTAGTTGAACTGGCTGCTTGCTATTCCTCATGAACAATATTCCATTTCTTACCTCAGTGCCTTTGCATGGGCTGTACCCTTGTTGCTGGAATACTCTCCTTCCCCACCTCTATTTCTTGAAATCTCTAAATCCTTTCCGAGCTCAGCTCAAGGGTCACCTCCTATGGGAGTTCTTTCCTGATCTCTCTCCAGTATTCTCCCACCCAGAACTCACTTTGTATTTACTTTTTATATATCTTGTACGTGCCTATATGAATGCACATTGGTGCTCACCCTTTAGAATATAAGCTTCTTGAGAGTAGGGATGGTTTCATTTTTGTCTTGGTATCCATAGTTGCCCAGCCCAGTGCCTGGTGTATAGTAAACACTTAATAAATGTGTATTGAATTGAATTGAAGACTCGGCAGGCGGCTTTCAAAGAGGTGACTGACATGGATTATTGGTTTTTAATCATAATGAGAAGATTATTGTGATGAGAAAACTGAAACTCAAAGAGGGGTCATGAATCAACCATAGTCACACAGCTAGTTAAGTGTAATAGTCATGATTTGAGCCCTAGTAAGCTGACTTTAATGTTCTTTCCTGTACAGTGAACTGCTTGTCAGAAATCAACAATGAAAAGAGTTAGATTTGTCTTTGGGTTGGGAACTTTCTATCACTACCACCATCCCCATCCCCATCCCCATCCCCATCCCCATCCCCATCCCCACCACCACCACCATCACCATCACCATCACCATCACCATCACCATCACCAGCATCATCATCATCATCATCATCATTATCTGATAGTGGCCCCAGGATATATTCATACTGAGAACTTGTACTCACATATTTCCAAAGCTTCCTAAGGTGAAATAAGCTGTTTTATACCTACCCTGGCTGAGCAAACTCAGTAAGTGAAGAATCCCTATGATCAAACCCATTATCCAAGCAGGTGACACATTAATCCTGAGAAAAACAAAGTTCTCTTTGCAGGGATTCCTTGGATCTGTGGTGCAAAGGCTTAGGGGCATAATTTGTCCATTAGGCATCCTACTGTGTTTCATTGCTTAGAGTGAGTTCAATTCCATCAATCTTCCATTACCTGACCAGCCTTGGGATTGTCTCTTTAGGGGGTTGTCAAAGACATCAGAAGGAAGAGGGAAGACAAGGCTCAATACTGGTGCTTTTCACAGAAAGCAAGAAGGTTTATTTATTCAGCACATGATATTTAGCAGTCTCTTGTATCAGCTTCCAATGAAGACCTGATCAATACTGCCTTTCTCTAAAGACGGTCAACTGCCGAGTCCTGAGACTTGGGTTTTAGTTCTTTATCTGCTCTCTGCATAACCTTAGGCAATTAACTTTCACTGGACTTCAGTTTCCTTATCTGTAAAATTAGGATAATAATCTCTTTTTGTACTATTGTGAGAGTTATGATGATGGCGGAGATAATAGTGATGGTGTGTGGGGGTGGGATGGTCGTGCTAACAATATTGGTGGTGATGGAGAGGATAGTGGTAGTAGTGGCAATGCTTTATGATAGAAAAGGGTACAATGATGATATTAATGGTGATGGTGACAATTATGATGATGCTTGATGGAAATGATGCTGATGATGGTCACAGTGATGATGGTGGTGGTGGTGATGTTAATAATGATGGTTCTTGTCAGTGTGATCTTCTCAATTTCTGGACAAGCACATATATCCGTATCTTCACCTTTGTTTTTACTATCCTGCCACTTTGGACTGCCCACCCCATTCCTCTCTTCCTATATTCCTTCAAGGTCCACATTTAGTTCATAAAGTTTTCCCTCCCATCCCAGTCCTTAGCAATATCTCCTTTCTTTGAGTTCCTATAGAACTTACCACTGTTTTCATTCAATTGATACTTCACATATACTGAGATAATAATGAGTCATCTTTTTTCATAATTCATCCAGCATATGTTTAATGAAAAAAAAAGATTATGGAATATTGTTTTGCCCACGTCAGATACCCACTGAGAAATTTAAATGACTCCCTATTGCAATGCTAGTCTATTGTTACACTTGGGGACTTTGGAATCTGAGAGGCTGATTCAATCAACCCCAAATACCTGGGGTCCCTTTTTGGGTTCCACATTTGTGTTCAGGGCTCATCTTGGGTTTTTTTTTCTCCTTTTGAGCTAAGATTGCTTGTCCTATTATCCAGAGGATTAATATCTCTGCTTGATATACCTTCTGGCATCTAGAGAGATTTAGTAAGGACTTCCATTGGGGCTGCAGTTATCCTATGGACAAGAGGGACCCACAGAGGAATTTTCACCCGGGCCAGTGCGATTTCTCACCTAAAGGTGAGAGGGGTGACTTTCAGTCAACCTCATGTTCCTAATTTCTATTGGGAGAGTTCCACATTTTCTGGGAGTTCATTTAGGACCACAGTTTCTCTCTAAGAGGAGAAGAATTTTTTTCCCTTTCTTTTTTTTCTATATTTTTCAGCTGTATGGGTTTGTTTCATTTCAGTCTCAGTTTTTGTTTCATTGGCATCAATCAAAACCAGGAAATTGAGGAGAAATTCCTCTGCATATGGAATAGAACTCCTTATGGAGAATTTATAGGATGGAGAGACAGGCAGACAAATAGGGCATTTATCAAGTGCCTACTATGTGTCAAGCACTGTTCTAAGTTCTGGGGATACATGTAAAAGCAAACAAGACAGCTACTGCCCTCAGGAAGCTTATATTCTAGTGGGGGAAAGACAATATACATATATACACATACGCATATGTGTGTGTGTGTGTGTGTGTGTGTGTGTGTGTGTGTATACACATACACACATATATACCTAGAAAGGGGGAGAAAGGGTAGAAGAGAGAGAAAGGAGCACGGTAAAGAGACAGCAGGAAATGATGTGATGGCTTGGTTCCCAGCTAGATACGGCAAAAAGACCCACCTATCAGGGCAAGCTAGGGATAGTGTTTCTGTTGTGGCACTTCTCAAATTCTGTGATTCTGTGATGGTTGATATTTTTGTTGTTCTGAGAGGATTTTTAGGCATTTTTCATAACAAGACCGTGAGGTAAGCAGAGTTTGGTTATTACCATCTATATTTTATAAATCGAGAAACTAAGGCACAGAAAAGTGAGGAGACTTGTGTTAGGGCAGATGGCTAGTTAATGGAGGACACAGGACTCGGATCTGGGTCATTTGATTCTAAACCACTGAGCCACACTGCCTGTCACCCATGGGGTTGAAAATTATATTAGAAGTTTTTAAAGAAAACTCAGGAAGAAGTATAATAAACAATCAAATACCATACTGGGAGACAGACCGCTCTGTTGCTGATCCTGTCTCCAAAGCTGGTCAAATTATTAACTCCCCTAGCCCTTAGCTAGAATCACAGCATCACCAACCTTTAGAGCTGGAAGAGGCCTTAGAGAGCATCAATCCAATTCCCCTCATTTTACAGATGCTAATCCTTTTTCTCCTTTAATGAAAGAAACTTTTAGAGCACATCTGAGTAAACTGAAGCACAGGGAGCTGAGAAGGCTTGTCCCAGTTCACACTAGGAACTGTCATCATATCTATTCTGGCTGCTCAGTCATTGCATATTGAGCTGCATTACAGGACCTATGTCTTTGTTTCCCTTTTTTCTCTACCTCTCCACCCCTTAAAAATAATTTCCAATACTTGAAACTGAAAGGAGAATACTTCTAGCATATTAAAACCCCTATTTAACCCTTGTATCAAAAGCTTCTCCTAACAATTTGAGAACCTCTTACTTCTCCAACTTGTTCTCGCTCAAGGAAAGTCAGTACCTAACATTTCATCAAATGTCACCAGCTCTCCTTATAAGCACATAGGCTTACCAGGCTCAAAGCATGAATAGTTTAATTTACAAGATAATGGAATTTTAAAAACAATTTTTCCATCGACTATCTCTCCAGCACTTAGGGTTGCCTCTTGCCCTCCCAGGGACATACAAGAAAAAGTTTTCAGGTACATGGTTCAAACTCTGTATCTTGATAGACAAGAACTATCAGAGAATAAATATAAATATGTATAACCAAGTTACTTTTCAATTGAAAACTGATAAGCAGTTTTCACATAAATATCCAGATGACTGGCAAAGATGACAGAAGAAAGAAGTAGTCAATGTTGGGAGAACTTTAGGGCGAAAAAGCACATTAATATGCTGTTGGTGGAGCTCTGAATTGACTCTACCATTTCTAGAAAATAATTTGGAATTAAGTAAGAAAAGTCACTAAACTCCTTTTACCTTTTCACCCACTTACTGAGCACATACCCTAAGGAAGCCAAAGACAAAAATAAAGGTCCTATGCCTGCTAAAATATTCATAGCAATATGGTAGCTTTCACACCAGTTTTTGTGGTAGCAAAAAAACTGAAAAACCAAGTTGGTGCCCATCATTTGGGGGATGGTTGACTAATTTATGGTATAAATATAATTGAACTGGATTAAAAAAAGAAATGAAGAGTTCAGAGAAACTTGGAAAGATATGTATGTATTCATGCAGAGTCAAGTGCAAAGAATCAAAAGAAAAATAAACATGACTACAAAGAAAAGAACAAAAAGAAAGGAAGAAAGAAACAAACAAAGAAAGAAAAGAGGAAGAAAGAAGCTGAATGTTAAATAATTATAAGGACAAATCTAGTCCCATTAGAAAAAAAATACGTAAACATCTCCCTCCTTTCAGCAGCGAAGCGGGAGACTATGCTTTCTCTACAAAGGAGAATATCTTTTGCCCAGAAATGGCAGAACAAAAATGTCCAAGAGACCAGTGATGCCCAAGATAAGTAAGGAAATCCAAGAGAGTACCTACCTGTTCTTGGTGAATTCAAGTCTCCTGACATGAATGAACTAAATCAAAGTATTAAAAGACGTTGAAGCTGTGATTGCTGAGCCACTGTCAGGGATTTTTGAAAGATCATAGAAAATGAGAGAGGTGCCATAAGGTTGGAGAAGGGCAAATGTCCTGATTTTAGAAAATAAAAGGGAAGAGCCTGCAGACTATAGGCCAGTGACCTTGACTTTAATTCCTGGTAAAATTCTAGAATGAATCATTAAAGAGGTGGCTGGTAGGAAGGCAAATGGTGATTACAAAGAACCAGTATAGCTTCATAAAAATTAAGAAGAAAACAGGTCATATCAGACTCACCACAATTCTTTTTGTTTTCTTTTTTTTTTTGGCCAGTATTACTAAATTAATAGATGGGAGGAATGGTGTAAGTAGTTTACCTTAATTTTGGAAAAGCTGCAGATAAAGTGTCTCATATTATGCTTGCAGATAAGATGAAGAAATATAAACTAGACAATAACACAATTATATGTTTTCAGAAGCAGTCGGATGGTTGGACTAAGAGTATAGTTATTAATGGTTAGTTGCCAATGTGGCAGGAGGTCTCCAATAGAGTACCCCCAGGATCTGTCCCTGGACCTATACTGTCTAATATTTTTTATCAGTGACTTGGATAAAGGCATAAATGGCATATTAATCAGTTTTGCAGATGACACAAAGCTGACAGGGATAGATAAAACAGTGCATAATGGAGTTAGGCTGTAAACGGATATTGTCAGGCTAGAGAAATGGGATGAATCTAGTAAGATGAAATTCAGTGAAGTTAATTGAAAAGGCTTACACTTGGATACAAAAAAAAATCAGCTTCACAAGTAAAAGATGAAGGGTGGGGAAGGATAGATGGTAGATGTCCTGAAAGGGATCTAAAGGTTTTAGGGGACCATAAACTCAATGAGTCAAAAGAATAATGAGGCAAAAAAACCTAATGAGATCTTGGGCTTTCTAGTTTCCAGGAATAAGTGTATGATAGTCCCACTGTACTGTGTCCTCGTCAGATTTCATCTAGAATGTGGTGTTCAGTTCTGGGCACTACAGTTTAGGAAGGATATTGATAAATTGGAGAGCACCAAGAGTAAGGCAGCAAATTTGGAGAAGAGTCTTGAGTCCCTGTCGTATAAGAATCATTTGAAGGAAATGTGCATGTTTAGCCAGAAGAAAAGAAGAGTCAGAGATAACATGCCAGTCTTCTTCAAGTACATGAAAGTCTATCATGAAGGAGCTAAGTGGCACAGTAGATAGAGTGCCAGGCCAGAAGTCAGAAAGATTCATCTTTCTGAGTTCAAATCTAGCCTCAGACACTTACTAGTGATGTGACCCTGGGTAAGTCATTTAACCCTATTTGCCTTTGCCTCAGTTTCTTCATCTATAAAATGTGCTGGAGAAGGAAATGACAAACCATTCCAGTATCTTTGCCAAGAAAACCCCCAATGGGGTCACAAAGAGACAGATATGACAGAACAACATGAGAAGGAGGGATTGGCCTTTTCTTGGGCTCCAGGGGAAAGATCCAGCAGCAATGTACAGAAGTTTCAAAAGAAGCAAATTTAGTCTTGATAGCAGGGGTGGGTGGGTGTCCTAAAGTGAAATGGCTTGCCTTAAGTAGTGGTTTCCCCTCCTTGGAGGTCTTCAAGAGAAGACTAAGTGATCAGTCATCAGTATCATAGGCATAGCTTTCATATAAGTGGTAGACTAGGTAGGACTTCCCCCATCACATTGTAAGCTCCTTGAGGACGTGGCACTTGGCACTCCAGCACTTGGCACAGTGCCTAGCACATAGATGGAGTTTAATAAATGCTTATTGACTGACTGCCTGACTAGATGGCCACTGATGTCCTGTCTGACTCTCTGTTTCTGTGATTGTGTGACTCTGACAGATGCCATCACTGGATTATCTGGTTTTGTTTAACTGTTTTTCTTTGTTAGGAGGGAAGAATCATTGGGGGTTGGGGAGGATGAG
The DNA here is from genome assembly GCF_011100635.1 of Trichosurus vulpecula. Lineage (NCBI taxonomy): Eukaryota > Metazoa > Chordata > Mammalia > Diprotodontia > Phalangeridae > Trichosurus > Trichosurus vulpecula. The sequence goes on along the minus strand of NC_050578.1, from coordinate 206,884,180 downwards.
TATCTATCCAGAAATGACTGTGATATAACAACAAAAGACACGCAAATGAAATTTATTTTAAAAACAAAACAAAAAGATAATGTAAAAGAAATAGATAGGACCTGCCTGCATCTGAGCCCATAGAAAATAAGGCTACCTCACAGAGAACTACCTGCCCCCAGAGACCTGTACAGTACATATGACTTACAGTACTGCCCTGGGTTGGACTCTAGGAACAGTGTAAGTTTGTTCCCTTACCTTGGTGGTCCCCTCCACATTGTGCCTCCAGCAGCCTTCATTTCCTGCCATGCACAGCAGCTCTCACTGGCCAATGCCCCCATCCACCACCCCACTGCTGCTTGCAGCTCCCAGGAGATGGCATTAATCTCACCCCTGGGGGCATTTCAGTCAGCTATCTTTTGTTCTTGGCTCTGATATCTGTCCTCCATCATTTAGCAATTTTACTTTCCTCCTTGGCACCAGCCTCTATTTTCTGTAACTTTCCTCTTCTCAAACAACATTTGATTCTGCATCGGCAGGTGGCGGTCTTTCCCTTTCCAGGAGAAGGGAACAAGCATTGATTAAGCACCTACTGTGTGCCAGGCACTATGCTAAGCAGTTTTCAAATATTATCACATTTGATGCTCACAACAACCCTGCAAGGCAGGTGCTATTATCATCCCTGTTTTACAATCGGGGAAACTGAAGCAGGCAGAGGTTAAGTGACTTGGCCAGAGTTAGACAGCTAGTAGGTGTCTGATGTAAGATTTGAACACAGATTTTCCCGATTCTAGGCCCAGGGCTCTATCCACTGCATTTGCCTATTTCTCAGGAAACCAGCCTTTATTGGAACAAATCATTAGAAGTGTGTTTTAGACACTTTTTTTAAAAAATCCATTACTCTTAAATCTTTTGTTTACTGTCACCATGGCCTAAAATCTCCTATGGTAAGCTTCTCCACAATAGGGGGAGTCAGGCTGGAAACACTTCTTCTTGCATCATGCAAATGTCTCCATGCAGGCTTATGGTGAGGCTGAATAATTAATGCCTGTCTATCTCCTCTAGTCTTAAGGCGACACGCTTTCCACTCATGTTAAGATCATGGTTCCTTCTTGATTGTCTCCCTGTCCCTGGCTACCCCAAAGTAGCTGAGTGAGGTTACTCAAATTACTAATGAAGCTTCTACATGGAAGGAAAGATGCTAGGACTCTATGTCTGGCATAAACCTGGCTGATTGGAGATGTATGTATACCTCCGTATACACATTTGAAAGGACATTCATCTCTGTGCTAGAGAGCTCATAATAACATCTTCCATGGCTGAAAGAGGGAAATGTTGGTCAATATTAAATTCACATAATGAAAATCCATCTTTCCATAAGTAGTTCCAACCACGTACTTAAAGAGTACTCTCAATAATAACTGATATCATTTGAAATCCATAAGGAACAAGTGTTATTCCAGAGACATACAACAGATATCAATAAAAACTGACTTGTTTTGGAAAGAGGAAGTTAACATAGTAAAAGTTTATGTTCACTTCCCACCTTTCTGCCATAGGGTTTCAATCACTTTATCATAATTCCATTTCCATGACATACATGGTAGCCAGGGTTATCTGAAAAGAGCACTAGCTTGGAGTCAGAAAACCTGAGTTCTAGTTCCAAATTCCTTATTAGCTGTATCACCTTGAGCAATTAATTACCTTCTTTTCTCCGGGTCTCAGTTTCGTCATCTATGAAATGAGATTAGATGACTTCTGAGTTTGGGACATTATATTTCCTTTGTTGCAAGGTCCTTCTTATCTCTGACATTATGTGTTTCATTTAATTCAAAAAACATTTATTAAGTGCAATAATGATACAGAGACAAAAATAAAAATCGACCCAGCCCCATCCAGTTATTACAAGTCCCACCCGACTATAGCATTCTTTGTTCTGTGTTTTAAGGACACTTCTGGTTTTAACTGTTTACTATATGATTCTATCCTTCCAGCCAGAAGCAATCTGCCCCTCCTTCAATCATTTATAATACTTTGTCCATCTCATATTCCCACTTCATATTCTACCATGTGTTCAATTCTCCTATGTTCCTCTCAACCTCCCTTTAAATCTCATTACTAATCTTTGTACAGATAGGGACTTGTATATAGTATACATTCAATAAATACATGCCAAATAGATGGATGGATGGATAGAAGAATAGGGCCGGGGAGGGAAGGGAATAAGCATTTACACAGCACCAACTATGTGTCAGGCATTGTGCTAAGCACTTTTACAAATATTATCTCATTTGATCATTTAGATGGATGGATAGATGGATGGATGGATGGATAAACAAATGATTCCATCATATGGAGAAAATAATAGATGACTTATCTGTTTCAAAGAATTGCCTTGACAATTCCATGAAGTCTAGGATATAAGGCAAGGAACTTGGATTCTAGTTCATTATCATTCTAAGCATTTCATACACACAAAGAATTTAATAAATATTTAATATATATAGTAATATACAAATATACAGTAATATACAAAAATAAATATAAAATTTGAACTGTAAAAAAGTTTTGGGAAATATAAAAGTTATTATTATTATAATTTTGAAAGAAAGGGAAACTCCAGTTTCTAAGTTCCAACTGGCATCTATAGCAACAATCCTGCTAGTAGCTACTGTGGCTGTGTAAGACCAACAACACCAGCATACAGAAGGGCTGCCAACACAGGTTCTTTGATCTGCTTTTCTAAGGAAAGCAATGTTACGGGGTTAATAATCTCAGTTTAATCAAACATGCATATATCATTCACTTAGTCCAGGGAGAAAATATCAGCTCCCTGAACTTCAAGGCAAATACAAACAGAAATTACAAACATCAACAGACAGACCTTGTCTGATTCAAATCATAAGTCATAGTTACCGGAGGAGAACCAATGGGTCTGGGTTAGCAAAGCTGGGTGGTAGACACAATGGCTTGCGCAGAGTTTCAACACTCCTTCCATGAGTGAGCCCAAAAAGTCAAACACCAAGTTCTCCTCAATTATAGCTTGTTTGGAGCCCTGAGGGCTCTGAACTCACCCAGGCTGGGTGTGTGACAGTTCTCCATCCCCAGTATCACATCATCACAAGTCAATGACTCTTGATTGCCTCAGTGCTGAGAAATAACTTAGAAATATTCTAAAACAAAGACAGCAAAAGGTTTCCCACCGATTCAAACAAGGGGGAGACTTGATAGTCTTAGTATCCCAAAAGGAAAGAACAAGGAAAAGTGTGATTGCTTTAACAGCATCATGGAAATGTAATGGGCAAGGGTAAGGAAGGAAATAATAGAATTTGAATTTTCATCTTTCAATTGAATTATTTTTCATTTATATCTGACTTTTCAAGAAGACATAGTATAGCATTAAGAGCCTTAGACTTGGATGCCAGTTGGTTTGGGTTCCAGTCCTGATTCTGACATTGACTAGCTATGAGGACTTGGATCAAGCACTTCACCCCTCCATGGCCTCTTCATCTCTAAAATAGGACTAAAAATCCTTGGCCAGAAAACATTGTTGGTTTTTTTTTAAAATACTCTTCCTCACTTTCTACCCGAGAACTTTCAAGGATGATGTGTGGGAGAGTTCTGATAGCAAATCTGGCAACAGCTGAAGATCATGGGTAAGATAAAGAAATAGACTGAAGGTAAAGAAAATAGGAAGTTTCCAGTCTTTAAGGCTGGAATTTAAAACTCAAGTGGTTGCTGGAACAAAGTACTTTATTAAGGCTTATGTTGGTAAAAATGAATTTGTACATTTACTAGTGTCCAAAAGACTCCCTCATAAAAACAAGTCATTGGCTTTATCCAGTTATCAGACCAACAAAGCCAAGGATGAACAAGCCTATTTTTAATGTATTCTCTTGAATAGTGGTCATTGGCTCTTTTATGTGGGTACATTATATATGAATATACACTATATGCACAACTATTACAATTTGATACAATAAAAGAAATCTAATCTTTAATAAGCATAAAAATAGGAGATAGACGTTTATTTTAGGGAGACCCTCACGTTCACTGCAATTTCCCACATGCAACTTAGCCTGATCCTCTCCTCCTGTTCAATTCTGAACTCAGCTCATTATCTATCTGCAGCATCTGTCCAAGATTTATATACTAAAGAAGCAGCTCTAGGAGCTGCATATCATAGCCTGGACAATAAAGATTCTTTATCTACTTGGTTTTTCCTGCATAGAAATAGCCAAACATGTTGGAGGGATTATGGATCTCCATTTAGGAGGCTCTGAAGTGTCCTAGGGCTTGACTCAATCAGCAGAATGACATTTCATCTGTACAGCACAATGTAATACTTCATTGATTTCAACTCTGTGGTAGACTTCTTCCACTGTAGTGGAAAACACTCTGGTGATTATGCATCCCCATTTTGTGCCCTGCTTCATATTCACAAAAATCTACTTCTGTAATGCTGAATGGCTACAAGAAATTAAATACTTTGGTCTCTGAAGAATTAAAATTAATGACCATCCAAAGGGCAATGGAGAAGTACATGGATGTAAATAGACAGAGATCTATCACCAACAAAAAGTAATGTGATAGGCTATAATGTTAAGGATCCAAGGACCTCATCAGAGAGCTACAGATCTAGAAAGGAAGGTGGATGGGTCTTGTAGCTATCTTCGAGGTATAACTGATGGACAACTCATTTGGTATCCATGGCATGTCAAGACATCTAGAGGATGGATCCTCCCTCAGCAAGTTGGGTGAACCCCCTGTAGAGGATTTGTGAGACCACATGGTTAGACAAGAGTCTCAAAAAGAGATGAAGGTATGTATGGATTGGTTATGACTCATGCTTGGAGGAAGAAGTATCCAAACTACTGGGATTGCAGAGTCATCAAAGTATCAGAGTGATCCCTGCTCAGCCTAGCTCAGAATTACTGGTGGGAATCAAATGAGATAATGGTTGGAAAGTACTTCGGAAACTCTGTCACAGAAATGTGAAAGATGGTTATGATTTCTAGAGGGTGGGAAACCTGAAGAATCAGCTTATTTCAAGGACCTGTAGAAGTGAGCTGTGTGTTATTCAAACAAGACCAACAGTAGGTTTTCAGACTAGAGATGACAGATCTAATTATGCTGGGGGAAAACACTGTATCCTTTAAATGTGTGCAGCCAACCCTGTCTTAAATGGCACAGATGTTGTACTTCCATGGCTCCCTGTGGAGGATAATGTCCAAGTCTTCTCAAAATTGAGCATTTTTACTTTTCAGCAACATGTTACAAAGCATTTACCAAGAAATAAACACTTATCAAGGCTTAAGGAATCAAGAGTGAAGTAGAACAGATGGAATGAGGAAGAGGCTCAAGACCAGGGTGTAAGATCTGAAGGAGGCTCTTACAGATTATTGTAAAAGCTTTCTATTTGGTAATGGTAATATAAACTGTAGGCTGTGCCTTTCATTATGAGCAAAGTATGTTTTTAGGATGAGGATTCCAGACTCCTGGGTTCCAATAACAGGTCTCCCATTGACTCTGAGTTTCTATGAATTTTCATATAAGTTGTGTAAGAGCTTTGATGACTCTAGAAGAGAGAGTGAGGGTTTGCACAATTCTGCCTCACTTAAATCCAACTCACATCACCCATGATATCATTGTTCCTCTTTGAAAGCAAAGGACAAACAACAACAACAACTTCCACCTGGCAGTTGTACCCCACATGAGTTCCATCCTGCCCTGCCTTTTTCTCCTCTACTCCTGGCAGAAGCACCCATGGGAGCCTGTATTCTACATCTCTCCTTTCTTCCAGCTAAATAAATTTGTCATTAAACATTCGCTTAAGTCTTAGTTCATAAAGCTGTCCCAAGGGCCCAATTGGCTCTGCCTCTACCTCTCTGGGTCTTAGGTTTCTCATTTAAATGGACATCATAACATTTGCTCTTATATGCCTCATGGGGCTATTGTGAGGATTAATACTAGAATGGCAGGGTGAGTGAGATAAAGAATCAATAAAGAATGAGGAAAAGTATTGCCTTGTTCCATTGAATTCCCAGTTAGTGTTTGAGAATGTAAATGGATCAGAGTCAGCATAAGTCAGCATCTTGCATCAACAGAGATATTTTGTAAAGTATTGTAGCAACAATCTGCTAGCAGCTACTGTGGCTGTGTAAGACTAACAACAACCAGCACACAGAAGGGCCGCTGACACAGGTTCTTTTGATCTGCTTTTCTAAGGAAAGCAACTTTAAGGGGTTAACAATCTCACTTTAATCAAACATACAAATATCATTCACTTAGTTCAGGAGGAGAAGCCAGCACTCTGAACTTCAGAGCAAATACAAACAAATTACAAACTTACATTATATAAACAGAGCAAATAAACATCAATCAACAGACAGGCCTTTTATCTGTCTGACCAAATCCCAATAGTTACCAGAGAAGAATCAATAGGTCTGGGTTAGCAAAGCCAGGGGGCAGTTACAACAGCTTGCCCAGAGTCTCAACACTCCTTCCATGAGTAAGCCCCAAAAGTCAAACATCTAGCTCGGATCTTAAATACCAGTCTCAGGGCCCTAGGGCACTTGATTACCTCAATGCTGAGAAGCACTCCAACAAGTAACAGTAAAAAGTCCCATTTAGGGTGTGGGAAAGTTAGCTAATCCCTAGTACCACCATATACTGGGTTTCCAATCAATGACTCCCAATTGTCTTAGTGCTGAGAAACATTCCCAGACAAGATCCCACTTTATCAGCCCCATTCAAACAAAGGCCAGAATCATTAAAGGCACTTAAGAGAAAAACAACAAAAAGCCCTGTCCTGAGTACCGCTACAACTATGAAGCACTTTAAAAATATGAGCAATTAGGATCACTGTAACTTATTTTTTATTGCTGTGTAGTTAATTTTATAAATTATTTTCACTCTCATCACCATATGGGCTTACTCAATAACCTTCAGTAGCTCCTGTTTCCTCCAGATTCAATTATAACCCCTTTGTCTGTCACTGAAAGTTCCTCACAACCTGACAACATGATGCATCTAGGGCTGTATTATATGTAACTTCCCTCCAAACACTTTATGGCTGAGCCAAACTTGGCTTCCTTGATGTTTCTCATGCCTAACATACTGTCTTCCATCTCTTTGCTTTGGCCTTGTTCATGCCCCTTGCCTGTAATTCCTTCCTGACATGTTCTTCTTGGAAACCCTGGACTCCTTTGAGACTCCTGGCTTCCCTGGCTTCCTTCAAGCTGAAATCCCACCAGATACAAGAAGTCTTTCCTGATCCCCCTTAATACTAGCAACTTTCCTCTGTTGATTATCTTCAACTTATCCCATTTATCCCAGGCAGGTAAGTGGTGCAATCGATAAAACACCAGACCTGAAGTCAGGAAGACCTGAGACCCCACACACCTACTAACCATGTGACCCTGGGCAAGTCATTAACCTTGGAAAAGGAAATGGCAAGCCACTCCAGTATTTTTGCCAAGAAAACCCCCAAAACGGTTACGAATAGTCAGACATGACTGATACGACTGAACAACAACATCCTGTTTATATCTTGTTTGTACATGGCTGTTTGCATTTGCCTCCCCAATTCGACTGTGAGCTCCCTGAGAGCAGGGACTGTCTTTTTTGCCTCTTGTTTTTTGTATACTCAGGGTTTTATATAATGCCTGGCACATAGTAGGTATTTAATAAATGTTTGTTGACTGACTCCTCTAATGTCTCCTAATATCTTTCATATAAAAACTTTTTATATACAATTATGCATTTTTATGTTAACTGCCCCATTGGAAAGTAAGTTCCTCAGTGGAACGTATATACCTAGCACATAGCAGGACATTTACCACAGAGTAAGCATTTAACAAATGTTTGCTAACTTATTATTTGATCCTCATAATAGCCCTGTGAGATAGGGAAATCAAGTACTATTTTTAATAGTATTTTATTTTTTCCAATTACATATGAAGACATTTTTAAACATTTGGTTTTTTTATAAAATTTAGAGTTTCAAATTTTCTCCTTCCCCGTTCTCTCCCCTCCAGTAAGCAATTTGATATAGGTTAGATATGTGCAATCACGTAAAGCCTATTTCCATATTAGTCATGTTGTAAAAGAATAAACAATTTGCAAAACAATTACAATTTGCCAAAGGAAAAAAAATAAGAAAAAAAATAAAGTGAAAATAGCATGCTTTGATTTGCATTCCATCTCCATCAGTTCTTTCTTTAGATATGGATAGCATTTTCCATCACAAGTCTTTGGAATTGTCTAAGATCACTGTATTGCTGAAAAGAACGAAGTCAGTCATAGTTGATCATCACACAATGTTGCTCTTATTGTATACAATGTTCTCTTGGTTCTGCTCATTTCACTTTGCATCAGTTCATATAAGTCTTCACAGGTTTGTTTCTGAATTCTGAATGCAAGTATTATTACCCACAATTTAAAGATAAGGAAGCTGATGCTTACAGAGGAGATCTGTCCATGTTCACAGAGCCTACAAATGAGGAGAGGTGGGAATTAAGCCCAGGGCTTCTGACTTTCAATTTAGTGCCCTTTCCCTTGACCCCAAGATGCTTCTCATTGAAATCATCTCCATGCAGAGGAAGGGATAGATTTCTCTTTCATTCAGAAACTTTCTTGTAATTTGTTGGCAGACAGTGTCTTAGGACAGATTCAGACTTTGCCTGCTGCTAATAAGAGATAGAGAAGGGACTAAAATACAGGTTTTTGACTCTCAGCCCCACCTGTCCCCAGGGCTCTTTGCAAGCCCTGCCCCCCGCACCCCTCCACACACATATACTGCTTCATCATATCTGAGTTCATAAGAGACAGATTTAGAACTGGAAAGCACTTCAGAGGTCACTAAGTCCAACCCCCTCATTTTACAGATCAGGAAACTGGGGACAGGACAGCCTTAGGCAACTTGCCTGGGACCACACAATTAGGAAGTAACTTAACCAGAATTCATTCTCCAAAATCTCCCCAGCAAGGGTAATAGAACACTTAGTAGGAATAATATATGTCATTAAAACTTTATCAAGCATCAATTTATCAGATTCTTTCCAACATGACAAACTAAAATCACTTCATCTTTGGGGATTTTAGTAACCAGGTTTGGATACCAGGTTTTGGCCAAGCTCTGCCACAACTCCATCCTAAAGTCCCCAACTGTGAATCAAAGGGACAAAATATCTTCAAGAAACTCTTGAAGCTATTCTCCATATCGATACCAAAGCGTAAGTCCAACTACATCAGCCTTCTGCTCAGTAAGGTCTATAGGCACCCTATCACCTATAGAATCAATTACAAACCTTCTGGTATTTAAAACCTCTCATAATCTGCCTTGCAGGCTTATTACACACTTGTCTCTTGCACGCACTCTCCAGCCCAGCCAACATTTAGCTCCTTGATCTTCTTCAGGGAAGACACTTTATCTCAAGCTACTCTTTGCCATTACAGAGGCTGTCCCCCACTCCAGGAATGTACTTCCTCCTCATCTCTACAGCTTAGAATCCCTAGCTTTCTTCAAAGCTCAATTTGAGGGGTGTTTCCTGTATGGGGTTTTTGTTGATGCCCCCAGCTGCTAGCACCCCCTTTCAAAAATCACTTTACATTTACTTTGTTTATACTTATACATGAAAATATATAGTATCAATGCACATAAATATATTATGTATATAAATATAATATACATGATGTATGTGTACAACAAAAATATAAGTATAAATGTATATGACAAAAGTATAAGTATAAATATATGTCCATATAATAGTATAAATATATACTTTGTATAAGCATTCTTTCCTCAATGGAAAGTAAGCTCTTGGAGGGAAGGGGCTGCTTGATTTTTCTTTTTATCTCTAGCATTTAGCATAAAGTCTGGCACATAGTAAGTGACTTAGCAAATCTTGGTTGATCAACAACTTGATCAGGACACATGGTTTAAAAGGTGTCATGGAAAGAACACTGAGCCTGTAGCCAAAGGACCTAGATTTGAATCCTACTTTAGTCAGTTACTATGTGCGTCACTGTAGAAAAGTCACTCTACCTCAGTTTCTCATTCGTAAAATAAAGGGGTTGAACCAGAAAGCCTCTAAGGTCCCTTCTAACATTAAATCTATGATCCTCCATGATCATGGACAGGTATGACCAAAAGAAGAGGGGGGACCCATATGGATAGCCAATGATGGTATGCAGACTATCTCAAAAATCACAGCATGGTTTTAAGCTCTGATAGTTTAAATCTAAGACTTTTAGGATATTCTATATAAGAAGTGTTAAAAGAACCAGCAGCTAGGTGGCACAGTGGATAGAGTGCCAGGCCTGGAGTCAGAAAGACCTGAGTTCAAATTCAGCCTCGGATCACACTAGGTGTGTGATCTTGGGCAAGTCACTTAACCATGTTTGCCTCAGTTTTCTCATCTGTAAAATGAGTTGAAGAAAAAAAGGCAAACCACTCCAGTAAGTATCTCTGCCAACAAAACACCAAATGGGTGTTGGTGAGTTGGACAGAACTGAAACAACTAAACAACAACAAAAGAACTAGAGAAAGTCCTCTAGCAGTTAAAGATCATTTACAGAAAGACATAGGCAAAAACTACTCAGGATGAAAAAAATATGAATCTTGCGCTGCTGGAGTATGGACTCATCACCAAGAAATCACTGAAAAATAATAAGGATAATGATGATGATATTGATAATAATAATAATCAACGTTACTGATCACAACACTGACTAAATTCTATATATTACAAATAAGTTGCAAACTACTTTATAGTCATTATCTTATTAGATCCTCGGATATCCCTGTGAGGCAGATTTTAGGACCTGTAATTTATATGGCATAGAAACTCTATTAATCTATCTGCAAATGCTATGAAATGTAGGGTTGTCTCATAGAGTGCCTGGGGCACTAAGAAATTCAGGGCCTTGGTCCACAGTCACACAGCCAGTATGTGTCAGAAGTAGAGTCTCTAAGGCCAACTCTCCATCCACCATGATACATTGGTGATATATTGGTGACACACTGGTGACACATTGCCTCTCCCAGTATACACTACACAGAATACTATTCTCATTTTACAGATGAGGCAGAAAAGGATTAAATGGCTTTGCTAGGGTCACAGAGCTAGCAAAGTATCCAACGTGGGATTTGAATGCATGTTGAAGATGAGGATGAGAGGAGGTTGAAGCATTTGCCAAAGCCACATGGGTATAACTTCACACCGTATCCATAGGTTAGATATCAAAGTATCTTTTGGATCCAAGACTGCTTCCCTATATTCCAAATTTCCCTCCAGCCTCCAAGTCTACCTCAAGATATAAACTGGATGACTTCAGTGAACTGAAAAAGGGTACTTCAAGTGGGTCAATAAAAGGATTGGAAGGGCAGAACCCAATCACTTGCTTCTCTGAGTTGAATGGGCAAAGGTTGCTCCCCATAGGTCTACTATAAGACAGTCACCCAACCAGTGGCCACACGCTTAGGATACTTAGCACAAGCAGGTGTAGCCCTGTGTATAGTCTCTGCCCTGGTGTTTAACAGTTAGTGCAGCTAGCTTGAAACTTTCAAGGGTCATAAACACCATTCCACTTAGAGGCTGCACCAGTCCTTGTGTGTGTTTCAATCTTATCTCTCTAGGTAGAGTATAATCATTACTACTACCATCATCATCACCTTCATCATCATCGTCCCTTCCCATTGCAAGAAAGTGCAGTTTACAAAGTACTGTCACCTTCATTATTTTACGTGACCCTCGTCAAATATCACCATCTCGTGAGGTAGAGAAGGTTGAGATTGTTCAATATATCCAAAGACATGATTTCATCAACATAGGTACCCACTCCACCAATGTAAACCACAACTTTTCCACAAAGTAGAAAAGGGATTTTGTGAGATGTCAGAAGAAAAAAAAAGGGGGGAGGGGAAGGAAAGAAAAGAAATCATCCCACGATTACCAAACCTCCCACAATGAGTCTCGCAATGCTTAGCTGGGCTGGCTTTCGGACTACAGACCCATAGTCCATCTCCAGATATTTACAGTTGGGTAAGATCTGCAAAGATCCAATTGTGAACTTGAAGAGATGATATTGGGAATTACTGTCACCATTCTACAGGTGGAAAATAGGATCAATGACTAGACAAAGGTCTAAGTGGAAGATCTGGGATTGGGATACAAGTGTCCCAACCCTGAGTCATTACTCCATTTTAAAACAACAGCTGACATTTACTTATCTCTTTAAGACTTGCAAAACAGTTTTCCTCCTTTTTAGAGCCTCAAAATGACCATGTGAAACAGCTACCGTGACTAAAAGTATTATTATCCCCACTTTTCATCTGAGGAAAATGAGGCTCAGTCAGATTGGATGTCCATGGTCACATGGCTAAATAAAGGTCAAATGCAGAATTTTTAGCCAGGTCTCCAAAACTCTGTCTGCCACAACATACATTCCATACTTTACAAAGCAATTCTACTATTCCATTTGATATTTGCAACTGCCCTGAGATTTAAAGCAGTCAGTATTATTACCCCCACTCTATAGATGGAGAGGGGGGGAAGTAATTTGCTTAAAGTCACATAGGAAGTCAGTAGAGCCAGTTTTTGAACTAAGTCTCTTGGCTTCAAATCCATTGCTCCTTCAATGATACCAAGTTGCTGCTATGTATTTAGGTAGGTCACTCTCTCCCCACTCATCCACCCTCATACTCGGACAACACACAAGCCACTGCTAGGCTCATACTCAAGGCCTTTCCATCATGGTAGAACCATCTAGACCTTGTGCTCCTCCACCATGGTCTTCAGTAACCCAAGGTCATCTGTAGGCCACAGTGAGGCATAAGAAGAGGACTCCAGTGAAAGGAGAATAAGAAAACAATAATTAAATTCAAAACTGGGCAATACTATATACAATAAGAGTTAGTAGAGTTCCAAGGACAGACTGCTGGCTTTGGAGGGAAGGGACCTGGGTTCAAAACAAGACCCTGACACTAAGATGTTTGGTGACCTTGACCCTGCCACTTCCCATCCCTGCGCCTCAGTTTCCTCACATGAAAAATGAGGCATTGGACCAAATGATGTTTGAGCTCTTTACCATCTCCTTTCTACTTCTAAAACCTATTATTCTGTAGTCAGAAAAGGCTTCCTAGAAGAAGTGGGAACTAATCCAGAGCTGATGCTGGACAGTCCTAAATTCACTTTCCCTTTTAAGCCTGAGGCTACAAATGGACTGACCGCAGTGGCAGGTTTTCTAAATGCCTCCTTTTCTAAGCCCTGCTGTGGGCTTAGATAGGGGAATTTAAGAAAGTACTCCACAGAAGGGCTGAATGCAACAATTCTTAGAATTCAATTTTCAGTAAATGTCAGGAGGGAGATTGTGCATAAGCCCACGCTTTCCCTCTTACTGGTTCTCCCAGGATTGAATGTCCCTGAAAGAGAACGGCTAGAAATTGGCATAATGGAAAGATTGAATGAGAAGCTTTTAGATAATCAAATGCAAAAACCTCAGGGAATCTTAAGGTGGGAGTGAGTTGGTACAAAGTTTAGAGTTCAGTTTGGACTGAGCTGTGGTCTCCTAAAAGGCTAGGAGGAAATTAGGCCTTGAGAAAGCAGAAATTGAAAACTACATAAACGGAATAATGAAGGAACCAGACTCATCTTTTTGGACAAGTGGTGGCCATATTAGAAGAAGCATCAGTGCTGAGTATCCATTTTGTCAAAGAACAACTCTGGCTCCAGAAACATTGAAGAAACATCAGCTGCTACTTGCTCCCGAGAAACTTTTTATCTATGTCAAGATTTAGAAAATACCCTGTCCCTTTTTAAATTAAACATAACATGTTTGTTCTAAAAAACCAGAATCATCGCTCATTTTTTCAATATGGCTGACTGACCTACCAATGTAATTTAGAGTACATTTTAATATCCTTCCTTTTCGGCAATGCATCAAGGGGCATCCAAATCTGTCAATCACTTTGAGAACTCCTGCGGGACAACAAATGGCTAATACTTGAGTTAAAGCAATTTAATGGCTTCTTGGATATTTAGATTTTCAAATATTTCCCAGCTTCTAATGCCAATGGACAATGTGAGGCAGCTGTACCTTAGCGGAGGGAAACTTACACTTGGAGTCCAGAGACCCAGGTTCAAGTTCTTACTGTCGCTAACTCACCGTGTGACCATGGTCAGGGTCACAATCTTTCTATTAAATAAGGGCTAATACTAACGATAGATACTATTTATACAGCACCTGCTGTGTGACAGGCACTGCACTGAGCCCTTTACAAATATTTTATACTCACAACAGGGGGGTTGTTGTAAGAGGCAGGTACTATTATTATCCCCATGTTACAAATGAGGAAACTGAGACAAACAGAGGATAAATGACTAGCCCAGGGCCACACAGCCAGTAAGTGTCTCAGGCCAGATCTAAATCTTCCTGATACCAGGCCCGATCTACCTAGCTGCCTCAATATTAAGCTAATTCCCTTACAGGACTGTTACGAAAAATCACTTTGGAAATCTTCAAGGGCTATAGAAAGATTGCCTAGGTTTATTATTTTTATTATATATTAATATATAAATATAATACTATATTATAGGATATAATTAATATTATATATTGTATGTCTAACCTAAATCCCTCTTATGCTGCTGCTAATGCCCATGTCTTATGTCTTGGTTGAGTTACACCTCCATTTCCCTTCTCTAGAGACACAGTGATCATGCTCAGATCCCGGAAACATCTGAAATAGTTATGAAAAAACCACATGCCTATAGAACTTTAAGGGTTAGAAAGTGCTTTCCTTACAATAATCCTGTTAGGAAATAGGTGTTGATCTTAATTTCATAGTGAAAGTAATTGAGGCTCAGAGTGGAGAACCTATTTGCCCAATATCCCTTTTTGTTGTTGTTCAGTCACTTTTCTGTCATGTCTGACTCTCTGTGACCCCATTTGGGGTTTTCTTGGCAAAGATACTGGAGTAGTTTGTCATTTCCTTCTCCAGCTCATTTTATAGATGAGGAAACTGAAACAAACAGGGTTAAGTGTCTTACCCAGGGTCACACAGCTAAGAAGTGTCTGAGGCTGGATTTGAACTCAGGAAGATGAATCTTCCTTTCTCCAAGCCCAGCATTTTAGCCACTGTTCCACATATCTGCCCTTCTATCATACCATTAGTCAATATTGGATCCATGATTCAAAGCCAGATTTCCTGACTCTAAATCTGGTGCTCTCTTCCACTCTACCATACTATATACTATATATTCACCTTCCCTCCATTTCTTTTGCTTATCTAATTATGTTACCCTGTGTCAAGCGCAGGGGGTAGAGGGGTGGGACGGGAGAGGCATCTTCCCTACCATGGTCACAGAACGCTAAAAAACAAATGCCAAAGAATGCAAGAGTATAAAGGAGATGTCAGGAGGTTTCCTACAACTTCACAACAATATCTGAAGAGGTCCCTCATTCAGCTTGAGCAGATTATAGGCCCTTGGCCACTGGATAAAAGCAGTGAAGATCACACTGGAAACAGTGATTGGCTGAAGCTATCAGTCTTTCCAGTTCCAAAGGACATGTTGAAAAATGCTATCCATCTCCAGCGAAAGAACTGATGAAGCAGTGTGTGCAGATGTGCAGATTGAAGTACCTTTTTTTTTAAACTTTATTATTTTGGGGGGGTTTTGTTTTTGTTTCTGTCTGTGTTCTCTCTTGCCACATGGCTAATACAGGTGCAAGTTCTGCTTGACTGCACATGTATAATCTATATCAAATTCCTTACCTTCTCAAGGAGGGAGGAAAGGAAAGAGGGAGGGAACTTGGAATGAAAAATCTTTTAAAAAATCAAATGTTAAAAATTGCTTTTTACATGCAATTGAGAAAAAAGTTATAGACACACATATCTATATGTATATATGTGGTACACATGCTCACACATATCACACCTCTCGGGCCAATAGCCTTATGTGAAATAATGGACAGTGTTGATCTCCAGGTCGGGAAAACCTGAGTTCAAATTCTGCTTCTGAAACTTACTAGCTGTGGGACTCTATGGCAAGTCATTTACCTCCTCTCTGCCTCAGTTTCTCCATTTGTAAAATGAGGATGATAACAGTGGCACCCACCTCACAGATCAAATGAGATAATACCCACAAAGTCCTTTGTAAACCTTAAGGTGCCCTGTAAATGCCAGCTATTATCATTGTTAGTATTATTATCATTAGTTATATAAAAAACCGAGTCATCCTGTTGTTTAATCTGGAGAACTGGAGGCAGTTGTGGAGGAGACTCTTTCTACCTATACTAAAGGACAAGAGAGGGGGAGGGAGGTCCATCTCTTCCCCTCCCCCTACCATCATCCCTCATCAGAGCTACTAGGACCAACTTGCTGGGATCAGCAAGGGACCAGTGGGGAGCAGAGACACAGACTCCAAACAGTCGCAACTTATAGTCACTCAAGGTGGAAAGTAGCTTTAAGGGGCATGACCTGTGACCTTTCACAATTGAAAGTCAGGATATGGTGCGGAGCAGACCACAGGAACCCAAACTCAGGACAGAGTGACTCTCTGAAAGAAGGAGGGACTCCCAGGCTCTGTAGGAGCAGGAGCTGTGAGCTGCCTTCTCCACACATAGAATCTTACATTTATGTCTCACTATCATCGTACTCTAAGTTCAAGCTCACTGTTCCCACGGACGTTCAGTGGATTTGTGGAAGGGGAGCTAGTGGCCTCATTTGGGAGAAGATCAGATATTAAAATTTCCAGGTTTCATTCCTTCAATGAAGAAAATTAGTAACAATCCCCAACTTCACATTTTCTTAGAAGGAAATGGCCCTTAACAAAATTTCCTGCATTTCTTACAAGAGGATAGATGACAGGGACTGGATTTATGATTTTACTGGCATAGGAAACTCTCTGCCTCTTATTTAGTCTTAAAGAGCTGCCTCAAGCATTGAGAGGTTAAGTGACTTGCCCAAGGTTACACGGCTCATATGTGTTAAAAACAGGACTTGAAACCAGGTCTCCCTGGCTCTGAGGTTATACCACCCTGCCTCTCATTCCATAGATTAGGCACTCAATAAATGTGAATAAATTGAACCACTTTCTCCTATTTGCCTCATATCTGCTCTGGTAGCATCGCTTTGGTCAAGTTTTAGCTCATCTGTGAAAAAAAAAAGAAAATTTCACACCAACACACCTACCCATGCCCGGTCGGACTATATGTGAAGGATTTATTCAGTACTGAGTGCTACATTTTTAAAAAGACTGACAAACTGGACAACATTCAGAGGAGGGAGACAAGAATATTGAAAGGACTAGAGATAGAGCCATACATGGACTAATTGAAAGAACAGAGGATGTTTAGCCTGGAGAAAATAAAATTTAGCATAAGTATTGAGACCAACTGTGACTAACTCACTGTGACCATGGGCAAGGTCACAACCTTTCTATTATATAGGGGCTGATGATGATGATGATAGTGGTGGTGGTGGTGATGATGGTGATGACTAACATTTATTCAAAGCGCTATCACATGCAAAAAGGGTTAGACTTACAAGCTCCTTGAAGACAAGAACTGTCTTTTACCAATTTTTGTATCCCCAGCACTTAGCACAGTGTCTGGCACATAGTAGGTACTTAATTAGCGTGCATTGACTGAATAACTAACTTGTTCTGGTTGGCCACCACGGACAGACATGGAACAATGGGTGGAAATTACAAGGAGGCACATTTCAGCTCTAAGTAAGGAAAAACTTCCCAATGATGAGAGATATCTGAACATGGAATGGGTAGCCTTGGGAGGTAGTGTGTCCCCATCACTGAAAGTCTTCAGGAGGATGCTAGATGACTACCTGCTGAAGTTTTTACCGAAGGGATTTCTGCTCAGGCACCAGTTGTGTTCAATGCCATGTGAAGTTCTTTCTAACTCTGAGCTCCTGAGTGGATTCCTAGCTATCCACAGTTTAATGGTGCCCTATTCAAAGCAAGTCCTTCAAGAGTTTCAAATTCAGCTACAATGATTCCTCACTGAATCAACCAAGATACATCTGTGATCTGAAGGAATGCCCATCAGTTGGGGAATGGATGAACAAGTTGTGGTATATGATTGTGATGGAAAACTATTGTGCTATAAGAAATGACAAGCAGGGTGGTTTCAGAAAAACCTGGGAAGATGTATATGAACTGATGCAAAGTGAAGTGAGTAGAACCAGGAAAACATCGTTCACAAAAATAGCAACATTGTACAATGAAAGACAGCTATTCTGGGCAATACAATGATCCAAGATGCTTCTGAAGGACTTATGATGAAAAATGCTATCCACCTTCAGGGAAAGAACTGAATGCAGATCAAAGCATACTTTTTACTTTATTTTTCTTGAGATTTGGTTTTTTTTTTTGGTCTATGTTTTCTTTTGCAACATGGCTAATATGGAAATGTGAATGACTTCACACATATAATCTATATCAAATTGTTTGCCTTCTCAAGATGGGGGAAGGGAGGGAGGAAAGGAGAGAATCTGGAACTCAAAATTTCAAAACATAATGTTTAAAAAATTCAAAGTAATTGAGAAAAATACAATGAAATAAAATTTTAAAAACTAATGGGTGAGACCTGATTGCAATATAGTTATAAGGGGCACCCTCTCAAGGAGAAGTCAGTTTTTAATATGTATTTAGTAATGCAAAATTATGGGAAAGGAAAATAAAACACCTCCTTCTTTTCCTTTACACCTGAGAAAGAAGGATGGTGAGGGAAAAGGAGGAATCAGCAACAACTGTGGGTTTTCTTTAGTATTCCAAGGAATCTGAGAAAATAAAGTTACCTTGTCAGACATATAAGAAAAAGCCAACATTAGGAAAGAAGTCTTGATAAACAGAAAAATTGGGGGGGTGGTTAGAGATGAACAGGACCTCCGAACAAAGAACATAGAATGCCAGATCTGGGAGGGACCTTAGAACCTAGAACCTAGAATGTCAGATTTTGGAGAGACCTTAGAACCTAGAATAGATGCAGAACAGATGTTAGAGACTATCTAGCCAAACCCCACATTTTAGAAATCAGGAAATAGGGTCTTGGAGATGGGAAGCATCACACTAAGTTCACGCAATTAGCCAACAGCAGACCAATACTGGGGGTCCCCTGGTTTCTCAGCCGTGTGGTCTCTTCACAGCCCCTTGCCATTTCTCCTAAATGAAGCACAGTTAGCACAGCAGGCCAGATGTATCCAGATGGATACATTCTGACTCATTTTTTTTTTTACCTACTTACTGTAGAGGCTCTGTCTGCCTGCTCTCTTGCCACATCACCTTACTCAGCTGGGAAATGAGTCTGAACAACATTTTCCAATATCCCTCACAGCTGGCCTGAGAAATTCAGTTCAGCCAAACAGTTCAAGCCACTTGTGTGAAAACCATTTCTTTCAAGAAAAAAAAATATTGTCATATTTGGGTTTGACACATCAGCAACTTTCCGATAAATAACAACCCCCCCATACTACCATCTCATTAAAAAAAAAGTTAAGCAAAACTGTTTAGTAATGAAATTGTGACTGACAGTATTTGCAACTTTTTCACTTCTATAATTGATTTATTTTACACCAAGGGTGGGGCAATGGCAAGGAGACTGACCTTGAATCTTAGCTTTGCTGCCTATCACCTTTTCCCACCTTGTCGTGTAACTTCTCTGTGGCCTCAGTTTCTCCATCTGTAAAATGTGGAAGAAAAGTATAGGAGGGAAACTATACTAGAGTGTAACTGGCATCCCTTCCGATGGTAAATATGTGATCTTAAGCCCCACCCCCCTTTTCTAAACCTCAGTCATCTGGAGATGAGATTGGCCATTATGTTTGCCCTAGATTTTGCTGTTTTGTAGTATTGTCTTCAGTTACATCATTGTAGTCATCGTGTAATGTTTTCTATTGTTGTTATCTGTCATTTCAGTTGTGTCTAACTCTTTCTGACCCCATTTGGGGTTTACTTAGCAAAGATATTGGAGCGATTTGCCATTTCTTTCTCCAGCTCATTTTACAGATGAGGAAACTGGGGTAAATAGAGTTAAGTGACTTATCCATGGTCAAACAGCTAGGAAGTGTCTGAGGATGGATTTGAACAAAGGAAGATAAGTCTTCTTGACTCCACCCCCAATACTCTATCCACTTCACCACCTAGCTGCCTCTGTGTATACTGAGGGTTTGTTTGGTTTTCTTTTGGTGAGGAGGTGGAAGTGGGGAGGGGTGGAGTTATTTGCTTTCTGCATCAATTCATAGAGGTCCTCCTGTGAAGACTATTTCTTACCAATACTGGTTTCATACACATGCAGGTCCTGGAAATTCTTGCTGTTGGAAGAGAAAAAGCTAAGAGGGGAGAGGGAAAGAGACAGGAAAAGAACAATAAGGAAGGCAAGGTATAGATGTTATAGAAATAAATAGTTCTCTAGGCACATTATGCTTAGGCTGCTCAATAGAGGCCACTAGCTCAGTTACCAAAATTTGTAATTGTCCATGATTTGGAAACTTCACACTGGATGTCTCAGAGCCATCTCAAACTCAACACATCCAAAGCTGAACTCATCATTTTTTCCCCAGAACCATTCCCACTTCTAAACTTCTCTATTTCTGTCTAAGACACCATCATCCTATTCCACATTTATGACCTCCATGTTATCCTCAATTCTACACTTCCCATCACTCTATAGATCCAACCAGTTGTCGAATCTTCCCCTTTCCACCTCCACAACATCTCTCACATGGGACCCCTTCCCTCTGTTCACACAGCCACCACTTTAGTTCAGGCCCACATTACTAATCTGCATTATTACAACAGCCTAGTCTCTCCACACTTCAGTCTATCCTACACACTGCTGCCTAAGGGATTTTCCTTAAGCATAAATCTGACCATATTACTCTTCCACTCAATCAACAACAGTGCCTTCTTGCTGCCTCTAGAATCAAATAAAACTCCTCTGTTTAGCCTTTAAAGACCTTCACAACTTGGCCCTAATCTGTCTTCCCAGTCCAGATGTACATTATTCCTCCTCCCACACTAAGATCTAGCCAAACCAGCCTCTGTTTACACAGTATTCCATCTCTCATCTCCACCCTTTGTTATCTGTCCCTATGCTGAGAACTCACTCCCTCTGCCTCATAGAATGCTTCTCTTCTTTCAAGATGCAGCTCAAGCATCATCTTCTATGTGAAGCCTTCCAGATGATTACCCCAAATACTAGTATCCTCCCAAGTTATTCTGTATTTAACTTTGTTGGATTTATGTGTATTTAGGTTGTACAGTGGATAGGTGGCACAGTAGATAGAGTGCCCAGCTTAGAGTCAGAAAGACTCCTCTTTCTGAGTTCAAATCCAGCCTCAGACACTTAATAGCTATGTGACTTAACCCAGTTTGCCTCAGTTTCCTCATTTGCAAAATGAGCTAGAGAAGGAAATGGCAAACCACTCTAGTAACTTTACCAAGAAAACTCCAAATAGGGTCACAAAGAGTTCGACACGACTGAAAAATAACAAATATAGAGCACTAGACCTAGGGTCAGGAAGACTTAAATTCTAATCCCACTTCAGACGTTGAAACTAACTGTGTGACCGTGAGAAAGTCACATAACCTTTGTCTGCCTCAGGTTCCTCATCTGTAAAGTGGAAATCATGACAGCAGTTACCTCACAAGGCAAAACACTTTGAAATCCTTAAAGCACTGTGCAAATGCTCGTCATTCCTTTTTTGATTACTATTACCACGATTATTTTTATCATCCTTGTTACTATTGCTGTGGTTGGTTTTGTGATCCTGATCTTCATCTGTAAAATAGAAATAATATTTACCCTAGTTAATCCACAGGGCAACACTGAAGCATTTTGTGAATGGAAGCTATCCTTATTATTATAATTAGCAATTTACAAAATCAAGTTTATAGGGGGTCTTCTAGTCAACTGTGTAAATACTAGCAAATAGAAGGAAAAAGTAAATAGCTTACAAAGTGATTTTATGCCCATTATCCTATTCAATGGTATGTCCATGTGAGGAGGAGTTCAAAGTCCATTTGGCTTCGCTAGCTGTCTCTACAGTCTATACATGAAAGGCCAGGAATGAGGTGAAGCAGGTAGAAGACAAGGACCTTATCTTCTAGGATTAACCGTGTCTCTGCCCATGCATCTACATGTGCTAATGGAAGATGCTTAGAGTTGAAAATTTAGGAAACCCTAGAAGCCCAAGGCTGTTGAGGAGTTATTGGGTTAGTCTTGGATTCAGAGGCCAAAATCAAGAGGCACAGAAAGGGTGCACCCTGAGTGAGGGTGGGGTCTCTGATAGAGTCACCCAAGTCACTGGACCAGGAAGCCAGTTCCAAAAAAAAAAAAAAGCATTAGCTACTTAGCTAGGAATATCTTTTTGCTCTTTTTAAAAACAGCTTGGCACAAGAGACTTTCTCTAGCTAGCCAAGACTCTGGAGGCAATAAGGCAGGTTATTTTGTAAAGGAAAAAGCTGAGACAGGATTTTTTTTTCCTAGAGTTTTTGCTAGTCCGTGGTGTGGGTGGCTATAAAAATGATTATTTAAAGCCTCTGACTTTGAGCTAAAAGGGCGTTTCAGAAGCTCTACCCAAAGACTTGAGCTGAAACTAGAAGTGGGGAACAGAAAGAAGCCCCACAGATTCACGTACTTTGGGGTCTTTCAATATAAAAATAATGATTTCCCACTCCACCACATTTCTTCAAATATATGCGCTTCTACTTGTAGTCCTTACACATTCAATCTTTTGTTGATAGTAGATTGCTTCTGCTGCTGTTTGTCCTTTGTTCTCAAAGAAGATCATGACATCACAGAGGTGATGCCATGACATGCAAGTGAATTGGATTTAAGCGAGGGAGGGCTGTGCAGTCACCGGCCTCACTTTCTCCTCAAGAGTCATCTGGGTCCAATGGCCACATGTGGACCAGGACAACTGGATTTGGCCCAGGATGTAGTGGGGGACCTTGGCCTTTTCAAGCTAAGGTGTTTAACAGGTCTCAGTTTGACTGAGACAGCGCCCATTTAGTGATTAAGGTTTAATAAAAAAAATGAGGCAAAGAATGGCCTCTTAAAAAAAAAATAGATCTGGGAGGGGAAGACCCTTAGGCTTTCTGGCCAAAACAGAAACAATTGTTATTTACATTCATTCCCAGTCAATCTGGTGACCAAGTAGGGCTTGGTCTGGGACAGAGTGAGGTGGGGATAAGGCTGGTCTTTAAGAGAAAAAATTGAAACAACAACAAAAAAAGTTTCAGAGATTTAAATTTACATTCTCTTTGGGCAGAGCTCTGGCAGGTAAGGGTGTGATACCCTATGTGGAGAGAGAAGAAAGACAGAAAGAAAGAGAAAAAGGAAGGAAGGAAAGAAGGAAGGAAGGAAGGAAGGAAGGAAGGAAGGAAGGAAGGAAGGAAGGAAGGAAGGAAGGAAGGAAGGAAGGGAGGGAGAGAGGGAGGGAAGAAGGGAGGAAGGAAGGGAGGAAGGAAGGGGGGAAGGGAGGGAGGGGGGAAGGGAGGGGGAGAGAAAGAAAGAGAAAGAGAGAGAGAGAAAGCTATGTTGCCCAAATGGAAGTTTGGTCCCTAGAGGGCAGCTCCTCTACTCACAGAAATTGCTGTTCCTCCTTCCTTTCTCTAAGAGGACTATGACATCTGGGAGGTGGTGCCATGACATGCAAGTGAATTGGATTGAAGTGAAGGAGGGCACATGTTCAATCTTTTGCCAATATTAGATGTATTTAGGAGGAGAGAGCACCCCAAATTTACAGGTGAAATGTTTTGCCATTACTTTTCCTACTATACTACGTCAGTATTCCCAATGTTTCAGCTGAGGCATTGAATTAATTGTGTACTCTTGCTGACTATTTAAAGCCAGACCCACTGATAGGGGCTTATCAGCTCTGGCTTTAGGGGATACAGACCTACATAGTACTTTAAACCTGGAATAGTTTTCTCTGGCAGACCTGTACTTCAAGTAGTGGGGTGGGGGTAGGAGAGACAGAGTGGCCCCAGGTACTACATCTATTTTAAGGATGATAAAACTGAGACTCAGAAAGATTGTCTTTGTGCAATGATGAGTCTTGGTGTCTGGGCTAAATAGCCTCTCATTGCCCAACCTTACACAGTTAGTTCATGTCATTGCTCGCTCTCAAATACAGGCCTTCAACTCAGCTTTTATGGAGCACCTACAACGTGCAAGGCACTGTTCTAGGCACTAGGCACAAAGCAAAAAGGAAGCAGTCCCTCTTCTCACTTTCCTGGAGTGGTACAACACTTACAATATGAGTAAGTACAAAGTAATACAAAGCACTTTCTCGGGGGAGAAGACATTAATGACAGAGAGCATCATGAAGAACCTTGATGAGGCAGGCAGTGACGTCTAGACTGTGATTCGAAGGAAAATAATAATCTCTTTCCAATTGATGCCTAATCCAATGGATGTTCCACTCTACCACTACCATAATTACTACTAAGTGAAACTCCAAAATAACCTATCATTACTGAGTCATGTCAATTGGCTTTTATTATAACCAATGGACTAATGGAGGATTTCTATATAGAGAAATGTCAGTTATTATTATCCTTCCAGTGCAAGCCTCAAAACAGCCTAGTGGAGTGAGTGGTGCCAATAATGTTCTCCCACAATTTCCAGATGTGAAAACTGAAGATAAGAGATGGGGAGTGACTTGTAGCAGATCCTACAGCTGGCCAGCAGTGGAGCAAGGACTAGAACCCGGGTCTCCTAGACCCCATCCTGGCCTCTTTCCACTCTACGCTATGATGCTTCTTTTTTCCCAAGAACCAAGAGGAGAAGGTCCATAATTATAATTATAATCACCAAGGTTCTTCTACTCTTGCCTCAGAGACAGCCTCAGCCGGCTTAATAAAATTCATCTTTCTATTCCTCCCAACTCTGCCCATCTGCCTGCTGTGTTTTAATCAGATGTGTTTTCTCTCCCCTGAGCCCAGCCTGCTCTGCCTTATTACCATCATCGTCTGCCCCCTGCAGCCTTTTATTTCTGATGCTTTGGGTAAGAGGAGGAGGGGGTGGGGTGGAAGTTCCTGCCTCAGCAAAGGTTTTCCTATAGA
Source organism: Trichosurus vulpecula (assembly GCF_011100635.1). NCBI lineage: Eukaryota > Metazoa > Chordata > Mammalia > Diprotodontia > Phalangeridae > Trichosurus > Trichosurus vulpecula. The sequence continues at coordinate 206,859,110 of NC_050578.1, read as the reverse complement.
AAGTGTCTTGTACTGGCCTCAATTTCCTCAACTGTAAAATGGGGAAAATGATAGCCCCTACTTCCTAGGATTGTAGTGAGGATCAGAGGAGATGTCTGTAAAGTACTTAGCACAGTGCCTGGCACATAGTAGGTACTTATAAATGTTTATTGATTTAAATGAAAGTTTCCACCGGAACTATAAATCAATAAGAGTTTCCAGTGGGCAGAACAGCTTCTTCAGGCTTCCACAGTCATTGTTTCTTGTCCTGACTCTGCCACTGACTAGCAAGCTGTGAGACCTTGTGTGAGTCCCATCACTCTTGGATACTCGATTTATGGGGAACACTACTATTTTCCCTGTTTATCTCAAAGAATTGTTCTAAGGCTAAAATGAGAAAATAAAAAAAGAAAGCCATCAACATCCTCTCTCCTGTCCCCCCAGACCCATCTGTTATATTCGTTATTGTTTTTGTTCAGTTGTTGAGTTGACTCTTCGTGAGGTTCTGACCAGTTCGAAACATTTTGATCCAGCTCAAACTGGTTTAATCCAGTTTTGTCCATTCCAGTTTAATCCAGTTCTGACCAGTTTAATTCAGTTTAGACCAGTTCAAACCAATTTAATCCATGGTAGAGGCATAGCAAGATAGCGATTTCTCTGAGAGATGTGGGAGTTTTAGCAGACTGCAAATCCAGTAAGAGTCAACAGTATGATAGCAATCTTTGGCTGGATTAAAAGTGGCATAGATTCTACCCTGGTCAGACCACATATTTGTAAACACAAATATTTGTGTGTTTGTGTGTGTGTGTGGGGGGGTGTGAGTGTATACACAAAGCACTATGCTAGACACTGGAGACATAAAAATTAAATGAAAACAATCCTTTTCCTCAGGGAGCTTATATTCCCCTGGGAGATAAAATATGTACACAAATAAATACAAAATAGATGTAAAGTATATGCTAATGCCCCTCTGGCTCCACTCGTCATTCCTAAAACTTTCTAAGCCAAAATATTCCTCACTGATTACCATTTCTCTTAATATGTTGTCCCCTTCTATTAGATTGTAAGCCCCTTGAGGGCAGGGGCAGGGGTTGTATTACTATTTCATTTGTATCCCTAGCATTTAGCTCAGTGATTGGCATATCAAAAATGATTACTAAGTGTTTTTTTTTCATTCATTCAATTTTTTAAAAAAGTATTAACAGCTGGGGAAACCAAGAGAGTCCTTGCTTAGGAGATGGTATTCTCTTCATTACTTTGAGGAAATATGGATTTATCAGGATAGGTATTCTACTGCCACCAACACAGATGATAACCTCTCTATGCCTTTGAAGAGTTTCCGAGAGTTTCTCTTTGAGAGTTTCTGTGGCTGAAAAAATGGCCACCCTAGTGTTGGGCCTCTTTGAACTCAGCTGGACCGGTCCTTGGATGACATCCCACCCACAGCTCATCACGAGCCCCCAACTTGGAGCCTTTCCAGCTCAGTAGGATGTGAGCTTGTGCTCAGCTTGAATCGCCTTCAAGAATCCAGGGTCAGATCTGGGAGACAAGGAGACATCTGATTAGGCCTTTTATGAAGTTACAAAGCACTTTTAAGAGCCAAATTTCAGGACAGGCATTGCAATAAGAGATGATTGCCTTTCTCTTGAACTGAATCATATAACATAAAACATTAGAACAAAAAGGGACCTCAGACCATGGAACACATAATATTAGTGCAAGAGGGAACCCAGTTCAACCCCTTCTATTTATAGAAGAGGTAAAGAGAGGCTACCATGGCCATACAACTAGTGAGTAGCAGACATCACATCTCCTAACTTTGATTCTTTCTATTGCACCATGATTCACAAGGTATTTGTAAATGATTATCTCAAAGGTCTTTAAAGGTCTTTTGTCCCACTCTAATACTCTACATTCCAAGGCCTTCCTAGGGAGTTAGGTGGTTAAGTAGAGTGCTAAGCCTAGAGTCAGGAAGACCTAAGTTCAAATACAACCTCAGACATGTAGTAGCTGTGTGACCCTGGGCAAGTCACTTGACTTCTGTCTGCCTCAGTTTCCTCAACTGTAAAATGAGGATAATAGTGCCTACCTTGCAGGGTTGTGATAAGGATACAATGAGATAATATTTGTAAAGCATTTAGCACAGTGCCTAGCATATAGTGGACATTTAATAAATGCTTGTTTGTTTCTTTCCTTTCTTCTTCCTCCCAGTTCTGTCATTCTAGAATTCCACAAAAGAGCCCAGGAATTCGGTGTTCTATCCTTATTATGGTCAGGCTTATAGAAGAAAGAATGTCCACATTAGAATGTCTTCCTGGGCAGAACTTAGCAGATTCTGAGATAAATAGGAGATTCAAATGAGCTTCCCCATTCTGATATAACCATCCAAAATTTCTGTCTAAAAATCTCTATTCAATTTTCTCTGTAAATGGTTGTTTAAAAATTCTTTGTTCTCTTGAGCATTCCAAACTCTCTTAGAAATAGGCTTGGGTCAGCTCTCTGGCTAATGCGATCTATATGCAAGGCTGGAGAAAATTCATATAGACTACAGCTAAGGCAATGCTTGGAAAAAACTGTATGGTGCGATGATTGAATGAGCTCTGAACTCGGAGTCCAGAGACCAAGATTTGGGACCCATCCCCCTCTTCTGGGGAAGAGTTTCTTTGCTTGTGAAATGCAGTAAGACCTGCCCAGCATTCCTGATGGAATAGACATGTGATCCAAAGAGACAGGACAAGGGATTGTTCTTTGTAATGAGGAGGCATTGTACAAATGAGACGGATTCTTATTGTTATTCTAATGAAAATTACTCAGGCGAGTATGCTCTAGGAATATATACATATATATACATAATATGTGTGTATATATATATAATATATAATGCGTATGTATACACATTAATATAGTCATAGACTATGTATTATAGACTATATGTGTATATATATGTATATATGTATAGGCTATATGTATATACATATACGTGTGTATACAGACACACACATATACACGTATATTCATGCACATATATTTATATATTATAGACTATAATATATGTGATATATGTGTGTATACATACATATACACACACACATACGTGTGTGTGTGTGTGTGTGTGTGTGTGTGTTTTGGCAGGGAGGACCTTTGGAAATTCCAGGACTAGAGTCAAAACGATGCATGTGAAAAACAACTTTGGAGGTGAACAGGAGGGATGATAAGGAGGGATGAGGATGGTTATGATGACAATGATGATAGCATGGATAGTGCCAGGCACTATGCTAAGCGTTTTACAAATATTACATAAAGGATATTTTAAAAGAATATAAAACTGGAAAAAAAAGTAAGTGTAAATGAGGGAGCTACTTAGCCTGACATTAATCCTTTCTGGCAGAGACTTTTAGAGTCACAGATATAAAGCTGGAAAGGATCTTGGAGGCCAATTAATTGGTCCAGCCCCTTCCTCATCACCTACATTTTTATCAGAATAGCTAACATTTATCTAATACCTTTGAGTTTAGAGGGGAATATATATATATATACATATATACACATATACATATATACGTGTGTATGTGTGTGTGTGTGTGTGTGTGTGTGTGTGTGTACGTATTAACTCATTGGATCCTCTGGATAGCCCTGGAAAGTGGTCTTTGTTACTGTTACTACCCCCACTGTATGATTAAGGAAACTGGGGCCCAAGCAGGTTAAGTAATTTGCCCTGGGATGACACGGCTGGTATTTGATACAGAATTTGATGCAGACCCTGCTTTTTAGCTCCAGCAACTACTATTACTAGGTGGTACAATGGAGGGAGTGCTAGGCCTGCAATCAAGAGGACAAGTTCAAATCCTACCTCAGACACTAGTTATGTGACCCTCGGCCAGTCATTTACCCCTGTTTGCTTCAGTTTCCTCCTCTGTAAAATGAGCTGGAAAAGGAGAAGACAAACCACTCTGGTAGTTTTGCCAAGAAAACCTCCAGTGGGGTCATGAGGTGACTGTACAACAATTACTACCACTAATTATTATAATAATGCCACTTTGAGAGGCTTTCCTCACTATAACTGGCAAGGTGGGTAGTGCCAATATTATTGTCATTTTACAGATGGACACAGTAAACCATGGAGAGATTAAAGGGCCTAGCCCACAGTCAGAAAGCTGGTCAGTATGGGGTCCAGGACTCAAAATCAGTCCAGGCACATTCCAATAATGCCCCAGTGATACCTTCATGATTCAGGTTAGTGATCTATAAAGGAAATTTATAAAAATGAGTGAGATAATGCCCATTCTTTTTTTTTTATGTGAAAAGCACCCTTTGAGCCAAGCATATTCACAGTTTGAAATCTAAACATCTTCCCAACAAAACTCACAGCCCACCCTCAGGATCATGACAATGGTGCCAACATGAGAAGATGATTATTATTGTTTATTATTGATTATTATTATTACTGTTTTTAGAAAGGACAACGTCAATACAAAGGAAATTTAACCTCTCATTCAAATGATTGTTCAGCTTCCATTTCAAAGAATTTTCTGTGTTTTTCTTTTCTTCTTTTTTTTTTTTTTTTTGTTCAGGAGAAAATCAAGCCTGGAAAAATTAGTCTCTTCAAAGTTTTGCTCGGCAAAAGCAAAAAAAATGCTGGCTGGTTGTAAGAGAACCGTTCCCATTCGCCCTGGAGGAACATCTTGTTTCAATTGCCATTCAGGAAAATGATTTTCAGCCCCTTGCAGCTTGTATTCTTCAACTTCCATACAGTCCTCCAGGCCTGGCATGGAAAACACTTATAAATTGCTTCAGACCAAAAGCAAATTCCAGGGCATTTCTTTTCCTTTTCATCAGGAGGCCTTGCCTTGCCTTCCTTCTCATTTTGAGACCACATTCTGTGTTCTACCCTGAGGTTCCTTCCAGCCCCAAAAGTCTATATTCTATTCAATCCAACAAATATTTACTAAATGCCTGTTGTGTCCAAAGCATTGTGGGAGAAGCTAGAGATAAAGAAGACAAAAAAAAAAAACCGAAACAGCCCCTACCCTCACCGCGCTTACACTCAAAGGAGGGTGATCTCAATAGGATACGTACACAGAGAAGTCAGCACAAAGTAGATGCAAAGAAATTTCAAGAGGGAAGTTGAGTGAACAAGCAAGCGTTTATTAAGTGTTACTCTACGCCAAGTGCATTGGGAAAACAGCAAACAGCAAAATTATTATTATATAATATGTTATATATATTATATATTATTATTCTATAACACTTTAAGGTTTGCAAGTACTTTACCAATATTTCACTTTATCCTACCAACAGCCCCGAGGAGTAGGTGCTGCTACTTCACCCATTTTACAGAGGAGGAAATCGAAGCCCAGATATTGGTTAAAGTAACTTGCCCAGAGTCACACAACTATTGAGTGTGTGAGGTTGGTTTCGAGCTCTGGTCTTCCAGATCCCAGGTCCAGAAGTCTATCCATCCAGGGAGCTTACTCGATAAAGGGGCGACAACAAGCAAACACATTGTGTGCCTGCGAGATGTATGCCAAATGGTCCTAGAAGTCAAGGGAGAGGGTGGAGCAGTTGGCAAAGAGCTTCGCCATCTAGAGGGAGGAGGAAAGGCCCTTGCGTGGGAGGTGGCGAGCTTTGAAGGAGGCTAGGGCTTCTCCAAGGCATAGGAGGTACATTCTAACAGGGGAGGCAACACGCGGGGAATGATGACCAGAGAGTGGAGTGATGGTCGGAAGAGCCAAAAGCGTGACAAGTAGGACAATAGTGACTTTATTAACTGACCTCGTTCAGCGGCCCTGGTAGTGCTGGTGTGATAACAGGCCTCGGGGAAGAGGCAAAAGGGTGTTGGGAAACAGGGCAGAGCATGGAATCAAGGCAGAAAATGACCAGAGGGTGTGTTATCCCAGGGAACACAGAGCTGAGTGGCTCGGGATTCGGGATTCACTGACACAGAGATGATAATTGAGTCTATGCTCTACCATTCTGCGTCATATGCTCTAAAGCCCCTTCCAGCTCTGACAATCTGTGGCCTAGATGAAGCAATACTTGGTGAGATAATGCAAAGCCTGACTGCCAGTTTCCTATCTGCAATTTAAGGTCAAAGTGGGGGGAAAATGACATGTACATACCCCTTTCTGCAAGGGATAGGAACGGCCTAATTCTGCAACATCGGTCCAAAAGGATATCATGAAACACATACTGGGTTTGGAGTCTGAAGACCTGAGTGTGAGTACTGACTCTGCAACAGTTAAGTGTATGGGCTTGGGCAAAGGACTCAACCTTTCTAGGAGTCCATTGCCTCCAGGATACCATGGGGGTAATGATCCTTGTGTGACCTCTCTCATGGGGTTGTTGTGAGAAAAGTGCCTTGTAAAGAGATGTGAGCTGGTCTTATAGAGGACTCCTATCTGTTCCTTCTTCCACCAGGGACCAGGGATGAAGAAGGATCTGATGAGAGAAGGTTCCCTTTTATTCTCTTCCTCGTAAATCATTCACATAATATGGATCAGCCAAAGAACTAATTGGGAATTTGGCCTTGGAGAGGACACGTAGCTAGTGAGTGGAATGCAGTTTGATAATAAACACAGATAACTGAAATGACCAACAGAATCTGCAGAATTATTAAATGTCTAAAACTGGAGAGGACTTTAGAGCATGAAGTGTCAAAGCTGAAAAAGACCTTAGAGATCATCCAGTCCAACTCCATCTTTTTACCCAGAAGGAAACTGAGACTCAGAAAAGTTGACCAATCCCCACCCCTCAAGTCCTCACAGTTGTTGAGTGGCAGACTTGGCATCGGTGAGTAGCATTGGGATGCAGATGCAGATCTTGTGACTCCAAGCCCGTTGTTCTTTCCTCTACTGTCCAAATCCAGCCTTGGACATTTCCTGGCTATGTAACCTTGAGAAAGGTACTTAACTTCTCCCAGCCTCCGTTTGTTCATGTGTAAAACGGGGATAATAATAGCCCCCAACTCCCAAGGTTGCTGTGAAGCCCCAACGAGAGAACACATGTACAGTGCTTTGCTCAATAAACACAAGCTCTCATTACCATGCAATGTCACCTACTCATCCCAGTTCTACAGAGTCAAATGTACAGCCCAGTGGTTGAGCTACCTGATATGGTTGGAGGTTAATTGTTACAGAGATCATTCTAGGTGGTACTAAATAGAAAGGGAGTTGGGCTTATCATGCATTCTCCACTACTTGACTAAAATCATTGTTTACCTCCATTAAGTTATTTTTTGGGCTGTCTTGGATTTTCTGCAAAGAGAGATATTTTAGCTTCCTATTGCTAATGTTTGTTCCTTTAGGCTTTTTCTCCATGCTTTTATTTTGTTACAATTGCCAAGACTATCTGGTTTCTTTCCCCGCTCTTTTTAAGAGGAAGGCATAGCACATGATTTAGAATCAGAAGAACTAGGTTCAAATTCTGACTCTTATACTTCTGACCTGTGTGACTTTGAGAAAGTTGCTTCCCTTCTTTAGTTCTTAAGTTTCCCCATGTATAAAATGAGCTAGGTGATTTTCATGGTCTTTTCAGCTCTGAAGCTTATTATCCTTCTTTAAGGCAATGGGCACATTAAGCTACAGAGCCTGGTTCTTTTGTCAATTCAATTCCCAGGGTGAGTCCTGAGGGAATAGAAAAATCTCTGCTTAAAGAACTTTCATTTAGCAAGAATGACTTGGATTCAATTAAGAGTTGACAAGCCTTTTGTGAAGAGACTGTTAAAGTAGTTCCTATCAGAGCCTAAGTAACATATCCATTACTGCAGGTGCCCAAGCAGAGGCCAGATGACCCCTTGTGTGGGATGTTGCAGAAATGGTTAATCCAGCAAGCATGGGGTTTCTATGGGATGACTTCTGAGGAATCTCCTGACTCTAGGGCTCTCTGAGAAGATCAGACAAAGTAACCCTATGACGGGAATAAAGGCAAGGAGGCCTAAGAGAGAGTGTACATAGTTCAGTTTGGCTGGAGTAGGGCATGCAGGGAAGGGAGTGAAGTAAGATGAAACTGGAAAGGCAGATAGTACCAAATGGTAAACGGCCTTGAATGCCAGGCAGAGGGATTTGAACTTTCCTCTGGTAGCAATGGGGAGCCACTGAAGGACTTAGCACAGAGAGGTGGAGGGTAGATGAGTCCCGAGATAATCGGATAGCACCATAGGAGAGAATGATTTCAAACACATCCCCCGGAATGAGAAGAGAGTTCTATCAATTGTTTAAGAGTGTCCTGGGATCAAAACAGTTAATGTGTTCTTTTTCTTTAGGGACAGGATCCACTCCAATAATTACAAGTCTTTCTCTAACCAAGGGGCACTCATGTCTGCCTTGAAATGTTTTAGGCAATTTCCAGAGCACAGAGAAAACATGACCCCAAAGCCCAGCCTTTAGAAGAGCTCAGACATCCTCTATTCCTCTAGTGGTCAAGACAGGGGTTAATGAGTATAGACCCTATAATACAGATCTTCTGGTGTTAGGACTTGTGATGTATCATTATCTGTGCAAGGAGTGTAAGTAATATTTAATTCTCTTTTCCAGCTACTCTCCAGCCTGGCCAGTTTGCTGGTTTCCATTCAGTCCATGCAGTCTTTCTTAGGTCCACCAGCTACCAGCCATGCTGAGGATAACACTCCCTCCTCATCTCTACCTGTTGAAGTCCTTCACCTTCTTCAGGCTCAACATAGTTGCCACCTCGACCATGAAGCCTTCCTTGATGCGTCCACTGGAAGTGATTCCCTCTGTCTTCAAAGTGTCCTAGGACACTTCATCTTTATAACTCCTTGGCCTCTCTCCCATTTTGCCTCTTCACAGCAGTTGTTTATATCCATACAAAAGGTAGTTCTCCGGGTACTTGAAGGCAACAATCACATCCCTCCCCAACTGCATCCAAAGTCTTCTTTTCTCTGAGATATATACACTCTGATTTTTCAACTGATTCCACTAAGTCATGGTCTCAAGTCTCCTTACCACATCTAAGGTTGCTCTTTTTGTATTGACGAGAAACTAGAATACCACTGTTCTATCAGAAATAAACAAAGAGATGGCTTCAGAGAAACCTGGGAAGATGAGTAAAGACGGAGGCAGTGAAGGGAGCAGAACCAGAACGGGCACTATGACAAGCGCCAACACTGCGGAAACAAACAACTCTGAGAGGCTGAAGAACTCTGACCAATGCAACAATCAGTTATGTTTCCAGGGGAGCAACGACAGAGCATGCCACCCATCTCCTGACCAAGAGCTGATGAACAATCAGAGAGGTATTTTTGGACATGGGCAATGTGACACGGGATTTGTTTTACTTGATTGTGCATATTTGTTACAAGGTTTTTGTTTTTGTTTTTGTTTTTCCCCCCAGGAGGATGGAGAGGTAGAAGGAAGAAAAAAAGCTAATAACTGATAAAAAATGTAATTTAAAAAATCTAAATAGAAGGGGAAGGAGAAAGAGGAAAGGAACATGACGAAAAAGATTAAGCCTCCTTTTCATCTTTAAATGACATTGTAAAAGGGTTAACATCACGATCTCAATGCCAAATGCTTTGCTATCCTCAAAACACTATATAAATGTGATCAAAGAGTAGGAATGGTGGTATTGGAGAAAACTTAAGCCCTGGGACAGACTGGCAATGGAAGGGTTTTGGTTGCAAAAGAGCCCTCCTGTGCATCGACCTCCAACCGCACCTTCTAGATTCAGTAACGTAACAGAGCTAACATTTATACAGCACTTTAAGGCTTGAAAAGTATTTTTCATATTTTGTCTCATTTTATCTTTACAACAATCCTTATTATAACCATTGTATAGATGAAGAAACTGGGGGTAGGAGAGGTGAAGTCCTAGTAAGTGTTTGAGGCCTGATTTGGGTCTTGCTGACTTTGAATCTAGTACTCTATCCTCCTGTTTGCCTCTGATAAGAAGGTAGGGGTGGGGGGGGGGACAGGAGTGAGCATTTATTAAGCACCTACTATGTGCTGGGCCCTATGCTAAGAACTTTATTAATATCATTTCATTTAATCTCCACAACCACCCTGTGAAGTAGATGCTATTATCGTTTTTCTTCTCATTTCAGGACACTGAGGCAGACAGAGGTTAAGTGACTTTCCTAGAATCACACAGCTACTTAAGTGTCTGAAGCCAGATTTGAACTTCGTTCTTCCTGATTCTAGGCCTGGCACTCTATCCACTGTGCCGCCCAGCTACTTCTCAGGGAGGTCTTACTGACACCCCTTGCTCTTTTCCAATATGCCAAGCTGAGGTCTTCTCCATTAAACCAGTGCATGCAAAGATGGAATCCATCAGCTACGAGAAATCTCCAAAGTCACCGAGTCCAGGCTCCTATCCAATGTAGATATTCCCTCAACAGCCTCTGCTTGAACTGCTCACTCTTTGCTGGCCAATAGATCAGACAACATAAAATCTCAGAGTTGAGACGGACCCCCAGTAATCTATTCCCTACCTGATGAAAAATTTCTGCTACAGTATGTTCAACGAGTGATTGTTCAGCCTTTACTCTGGAGAGACGAGCTGGATTTTCCATTTTTCACCCTGTGGTTTTGGAATTAAGGGGACCAGGGCTAGGACCAGGCAGCAGGAAGCTCACAGGGATTTTCTCCTTTCTAGGAATTTCCAGACCTTGGTCACAGAGGCAGAGTGAGACTGTAGGAAGTCCAGAGGCTAGAACCCTCCTACCAGCCACTTCGTACCTAGATGACCTTAGTCAAGTCACTGGGTCTCAGTTTCCTCCTGTAAAATGAAGGGATTGCCCAGATGATCTCCAAAGTCACTTCCAGCACTAAATCCCATGATCCTCAGCAATGCCAACCAAGTGGGAGAAGCTTGACGCCCTCTGGACTGCAGTGTGTGCCAGGGTGTGACAAGGAATCACTTTTTCCCTCTCTCCAGCTTCCAAGAATTCACCCAAAGCCAAAAGTTTTTATTGCTTTCAAAATATCCAGGATTTTTTTCCCTTCCCCGGCCATATTCCTTCAGTGCTTAGTCAAAAAGTCCTACTTCTATTCTTCGGACACTCCAAACAAGGGTACAAGGCCCACTTAGACATCATCTAGTCCAATCCTCTCATTTTACAGCACAGAAAATCAAGATCCAGGGAAAAATATGTCATCCAAGGTCACATAGGTTGTAAAGAGAAGTACTAGGATTTGAATCCATTTCCACTGTCATGAAATGTAAAATTCCTTCCCACTAAACTACACTGGTCTATCACTCTATACATGTTTCCAGATTTACCTTCTAATGCATTGACCTGGCAATGCCCTTACCTTGTGTGGCAGAAAGTTCAGTAGACCCCCAAACACGTTAGACTTTTTTATAATGTGTGGCCTATTGCTTGTACCTTCTCTCTGTTTGAAATGCCTTCTTCCCTACTGAGCTACTATATCAAGTTCTTACTGCCTTCTGGCTTCCTTCAATACTTAGTTGAAATCCCACCTTCTACAAGAGGCCTTTCTCTGGTCCCCTATCTACTCATCTCCTCCCTCTCTATTATTGTTGGTGACTTCCCTCCAAGACACTTTCTTGTGCCTCCAAGAAGCTAGAGCATAAGCAGCCTGGTAAAACCTTCTCAGCAGATGAGCTAAACCAGGATGGGGGTAACCAACAGGCCTCAAACCCACTGGTGAGTTAGGGGGATGTCTACCCACTTCGAACATGTGAAGTCTTCCCCCAGTAGAATGGATAAATGAGAACGGTTTGTTCCAATGGCCATGAAGGTTGATGCAGGCCCTGGGGAGTGATTAGAGCTTGTTTAGACATCAAAGATGCCAAGGTCATCCACTGCATCCTGGGACGTGACAACTTGTTTTGACTTCTGTCTTAACATTCTGGAAGGGAGAGTGAAGCTGACAACTTTGTGTGACTCTGCCTCACTTAAATACAATTCATCAGCAAGTCAAGACATCACCCATGATGTCATTGGTCCTCCTTGAAAATAAAAGACGAACAACGACACCTCCCACTTACACTGTATAGATCATATATGTACATGGTTGTTTGCATGGTGTCTCCCCCATTAGAATGTCAGCTATTTGAAGGAGGACTGTTTAGTTTTTGCCTTTTCTTTGTATCCCAAGGTTTAACACAGTGCCTGGCTTATAGTAAACACTTACTAAATTCTTGTTGATTGAATGAATCAATCAGTTTGCAAAGAGTAATAGAATGTTAGAGATGCAAGAGATGTGACATCTGGTTTAATCTCATTTTACTCAGGAGGAAACTAAAATCCAAGGAAGATGACTTACCCAAGGTCATACAGGCCATGATTGTAAGCAGACCTAGGATTCAAACTCTGGTCCTCTAATGCCAAGTCCATCAATCTTTCTAGCATGCCCAATCCAGTGCTTGTTCAGATATGTTATACTGCTTCTAAAAAGCTAGCTTATTTCAGACTTATCTAGGCCCTTACCTCATTACCCCTACTAGACTATGAATTCCCTGAAAGTAATGATGTAACTTATTTATCTGTATATCTCCAGTGCCCAGTCATCTTCTTCAGTTGTGTCCAACCCTTTGCCATCCCATTCGGGGTTTTCTTAGCGGAGGTACTGGAGTAGTTTACTATTTCCTTCTCTGGCTACCACTGAGGCAAACAAGGTGAAATGACTTGCCCAGGGTCACAGGTATTAAGTATCTGAGGCCGGATTTGAACTCAGGTCTTCCTGACTCCAGGCAGGCACTCTATCCACTATGCGTGCAAGCATATGTCTCTTATGGCTGTGTGCTTCTGTTGCAAGATACCATTGCTGATATAAGGAGAAGAGAAAAGATCCTCCCCCACTTTGCTGCACTCTAACAACTTTGTGCAACTCTGCCTCACTTCAATCCAATTCACAGACAAGTCAAGACATCACCCCATGATGTCATCAGTCCTCTTTGAAAATAAAGGACGAACAAGAAGAATTACAGAAAAAGATAAGGAGTGAATTTACATTAGTCTGATCAGACTAATACATGTGGAATGATGAGACTAATATATCACCTAGGTGCCAGCCCTCCCCTTGATGTATATTTGGGCATTGCACAAACCACAGTAACCAAAGTCCATCTCAGCCCATAGGAGCTGATAGTCACTCAGAAAGATAATTGCCTCTCTGGGGAATTCAGTAAGGACAGAAAAAATGTGACAGGGGAATGACTCCTAGGGGAGGTATAAGTTAAGTTTTGCTTTAAAAGATGGGTAAGTATTCTATAAACATTCTAAACACACAGGGCCAAGATAAGCCATAAGGTTTATGTGGAGAGCAAAGCAACTTCTAACATAAAATGCCCAGTGTGTTTTTAGTATAAGGTCTGTTGGAGAGAAATAGTATGAAAGATAAAAATGATATGATGGTGCCGCATTGTAGTGGACCTTGAATGACAATTTAAGGAGTTTGGAAGGCAATGGATATACTGAAGTTTTTTGAACAGAAGACTAATATGATTAGCCCTATGCCTGAGGAAAATACTTCTGGCAGCAATATGAAAGGAGGATTAGAGAGGTCAGATGGTGGCTATAGAAAGACTTGTTCTTAATAAGTAATAGACCTGAATGATTAATGGGCTTAACTCACTTAGGTGATAGGGTATCAGAACTGCACAGAACCATAGAACCTAGAACATAGCCTGTAATAGTTAGGAGGAGCCTTAGAATGTAGAACGTCAGAACCAGAGGAAACCTTAGAGACCAATTAGTCCAAGCCCTTCCTTCATCAGATTTGGACTCTGAGACCAGATAGAGAAAGTAACCTTCTAAGAGTATCTCCCCCAAGGTTTTTTAATTTGAATGACATAAGATAGTTTTACAACACCAGGATTCTATCAGCTACCTCATCCTGAATGCGAAGAAGTTGAATTTAAAAAAAAAAACAAGTGGAAAAATATCCCTTTGTTATATAATTAATAATGATTAAAACAATACATTTAAATGGCTATACAGGGTGATTTTTGTCCAGGCTGTGTCTCAGGCAGTAACTGTTATTGCTAACAGTGGCCTACATGTTGAAAAGCATTCATTAGTCAATGCATTATTTAAGAGACAGAGAGCTTGGCTGTAGGAACTCATCTGACAGCAGACCAGAGGAGACAGCAATTATTTTTGTCCCTTTACAATTCAGTGACTCATCCAGAGTATTTTTAATGCATTAATTTCTAAAGGTGAGCATGTTGTGACAAATATCAGCTAGGTGTGCATTTGTGCCAGACAATTGAAACAGAGGTCATTTATTCTTCATTCATTCAATAAATGCTGCCGGAGTGCTTAGTGGGTGCCCAGCACCATGCTAGTTATCAGGAGATACCAAAATAAAGAGCCTATCGTCAGTAGCAAGAGATAAGCCAAGGACACAAAAGTAAGTTCTTAAGAGGAGCGTGAAGTGCTATGAGATCAGAGGAGGGAGAGATCACTTCTTGTTGGGCAATCAGAAAAAGCTTCCTGGAGGCGGAAGCATTTGAGCTGTGCCTTAAAGCTAGAGAAATCTAAAATAAAAGCTAATTGGAAAGATAGAGGAAAGCCTTCTCATTCACTCATCCTCTCTACTTGATTCTGAAATATTCATTATCACATTCCACATCTTACAATTCATTTCATCTAGGCCAGGAAATGTCATTTTTTTTTCCTCTCATGACAACCTCACTGCCAACAGGCAGTGCAAGATGTTTCCTTCTCCAGCTCATTTTACAGATGAAAAGACTGAAGCAAATAAGGGGTTAAGTGACTTGCTCAGGGTTACAGTTAGTAAGTATCTAAGGCCGGATTTGAACTCAGGAGGATGAGTCTTCCTGACTCCAGGCTTGGTACTCTATCCACTGCACCCACTTACCTGCCCAAGTCACGGACCTCCTACTTTTATCCATTATTGAAAAAACAGGGGTAATAATTATTTAAAATTCTCTAACATTTAAAGATTTATACACTATAAAGAAACTAGATAATAATATATCTCCTTTTTTATAGAACAAAGATCTGAGGAAGAGAAAGGGGAATAATTAGGACTGGGGGAAGAAGTCACCAAGACAATTTCAAGTCAATATGCAGGACTTGCTTAGGTCACAAAGGTAGAAGACAGAGGAGTGGGATGTAAACCAGATCTCCTGACTTCAGGATCAGACCAATACTTCCCTATACCATGATGTTCTCAGATTAGACGGTTCAGAAAGCCTTCCTCCTGAACTACCATGGATTCAGCCACAGAACTTCCATGGCAAAAATGGCAGAGTAAGAACTATATATGGTGATGGTTATTGTCCTTTGTTCTGAAAGAAGACCAAAATGACCTCACTGTGTTGGGGTCAACTGTGGCTGATCAGACCAATCAAAACTTGGAAGACTCTAGCACAGGTCAGGTACAAATAGTTCATATAAACATTTGGAATGGAGATGTCTCTAAACTTGTGCATCTCAGTTTTCTTCTGAGCTATTGCAATTTTGCTTTGCTTTTAGAGCACAGGACCTTTTTTGATGCAGGCATGCCATGCTAGGCAGTCCTATGCCACTGTCTCCCATGTCTCATAATTGATTCCAAAGTTCTTCAGAGAGACCTTGAAAGTGTTCGTGTAATACTTCTTCTGACCTCCATGTGAATATTTGCCTTGTGGGAGTTCTCCACAAAACAGTCTTTCAGGCAAACGTAGGTGTAGCATTTGAACAACGTGGCCAGCCCATCAGAGTTGCGCTCTCTGCTGTAGAGTTTGAATGCTTGGCAGTTCACCTTGAGAAAGGCCCTCAGAGTCCAATACCTTTTCTTACCAGGTGATCTTCAGAATCTTCCTAAGACAATTCAAAAGGAAGTGATACAATTTCCCAGCATGGTGCTGGTATACTGTCCAGGTTTGAGAGACATACAACAATGAGGTGAGCACAAAGGGTCTGTAGACCTTCAATTTGGTAAGTATACCTTCTTTCCCACACTTTCCTTTGAAGCCTCCCAAACACTGAGCTAGCTCTGGCAATGCCTACGTCAACCTCATCATCTATGCATATACATCCCTGGAAAGTATACTGCCAATGTAAATGAACTTATCCACAGCATTCAAAATCTCTCCATTTGCCATATCTAATGGTTCCACGTATGAATGGTGTGGTGCTGGCTCGTGGAGAACCTCTGTTTTCTTGGTTTTAATTCTTAGGCCAAAATTAGCACAAGCAGCAAAGAACTGATCCAGACTTTGTTGCATCTCAGCCTCAGAGGATACATTGAGTGCACAATCATCTGTAAACAAAATGTCATGCACCAGCTCTCCCTCCACTTTAGTCTTGGCTTGAAGCCTTCTCAAGTTAAATAAAAGTCAGTGCAGTATCTGACCTTGATGTCATTTTTATCCTCATTAAAGGCAATCTACAACATCACTGAAACTATCATGCTAAAAAGAGTAACAAGCATAGAGCCCTGCTTCACTCCATTGGTGACTGGGAAAGCACAAGAACATTGTCCATTATCCAGAACCTATGCCAGCATGCCAGTTTGAAACTGATGTATAATACTGATTAAATTCTCTGGGCAATCAAATTTTTCCATGATCTTTCACAAGCCCTCATGACTGACAATATCAGAGGCCTTGGTCAGATCAATGAACTTTGTGTACAGACCCCTATTCTGCTCCTTGCATTTCTCCTGAAGTTGTTTGGCAGCAAACACTATATTGACTGTTCCTTGGCCCTTTCTGAAACTATGCTGCCTTTCACATAGATGATCATATTCCAGGTGAAGGATCAGCCTATTAAGGTGGACTCTGGCAAGAATCTTATGGCAATAGCTAAGAGAGGGATCCCGCTGTGATTGTCACAGGACAATCTATTTCCTTTACCTTTATGGAGATGGACAATGGAAGTATCCTTGAACTCCTATCTCCTCTTGCCATATAACCCATAAGATATCAGTCAGCTTTCATATGAGCAGTGGACCCCTGCCTTGTAAATCTCAGCTGGAATATAATTAGTACTAGGCACTTTACCACATGAGAGGAGCCTCTTCAGTTGAAAGTTCAGCTAGAGAGGGACTAACTTCAACCTGAGGTATGTGGTCAGTGGTTTCAGCATTAATTGATGATGGTCTGTTGAGAACACTCTGGAAATGTTCAGTCCATCTCTCCAGGATCACATCCTTATCATTAATCAATGTGGCTCCATCAGCACTGATGCATCATAGGTCTTTGGCCCACAAATAGCCTTCAGGGCATCATAAAAGTCCTTTGGATTGTTAATATTAGAGTAAAATTGAATTTTACCTGCCTCCATACTGAGCCTAGAAACCTGCATCTCTCTAAGCTTCACTTGGACTTTACCTTTGATGGAGTTGAACACTGCCTTCTTAGAGACAGATGAATTGTCCTGCTGGTAAACCTATGGAGTTCTCGTTTTTTTGTTTAGCAGCTTCTGAATTTCCCCATCATTTTTGTCAAACCAATCTTGATGTCTGTGAGTGTTCTGGTCCAGATGAGTAAATGCAATGTTGTACCAAATCTCTGAAAGCTGCCTTCTCCTTTTCTGCTCCACTGTTGCCAACCGTGTATTGGCTCGGTTTTCCTTTCAAGTTAGCAAGAAACTCACACATGGAGAATCACTGTATTATGTTGACAAAAGTCTTCTGATAGTCATCTTGTGTTGGAGCTGCCACTTTTGTTAAATGTGAATGTTTAGCTTGGAGAGGATAAATCTATGATTAGTCCAGCATTCTATGACATACATTACCTTCATTATTCTCACATACTGTCTTGCCTCTTCTCCTTACAATGACATAGTCTATTAAAGTCCAATGTTTGATAAGAGGGTGCATCCATGAAGTTTTATTGCATTTAGATAAATGGAAGACAGCATTAGTAATAAGAAAGTCATGAGATGCACAAGTGTTCAGTACAAAGTGACCATTGCTGTTGCTATTTCTGACTCTATTCCTCCCAAGGACTCTCTGACATGCCTGACAGTCTGTGCCTACTCTGGCACTAAAATCACCTAAGATTACAAGCTTGTTCTATTTTGGCACATTGATGACAAGGGTCTCCAGATCTTCGTATAGTTTTTCTTTGACCTCATCAGGATTCATCATGATGGTGGCATGGAACTTTCATGCAAGTGGAAACTGCATTGTCATGAGCCTGTTGTTCACTCCTCTGGGTAGGCAGACAAACTGAGATAGGAACTAGATTAGTTTTGATTGCAAAACCTACACCAACTTCACAGAGTTCCCCATCACTGCAGCTACTCCAGAAAAACATGTATCCAGATCTGACTTCAGTAAGCTGGCCTTCATTTGCCAGCCTGGTTTCACTTAGGGCCACTAACTGGACATTATACCTACTGAGTTCTCTCACAACAAGAACTGTTCATCCTTCAGGTCTACTTGATTCTGTGTTGTCCATAAATATGCACACATGAAGTGGAATCATTTTTGCAAAAGTTTTTGTATATTTTTTTTGTGTTTCAACTGCAAGGTAGGATACCTGCCTGGCATTGTAAGAAGTCTAGGGTAAGGTTTGGTGAAACAGTTAACTTTTAGGGCACCTTTTCTAGCCCCTTCCTCACACCAGGAGTTGAGCAATGAGGTCCTTAGGGGGAAAAAGGCTGCTTAGACACCCAGGGGCTGCTGAATCCCACTGTTGCATTAATTCAGTGGGAAGATGGCCCTATGGCCTGAGCCAGCTTTATGCAGGGTTGCAACTACAGGTCCCAGTATATCTGTACTTGCTGCTTCATCACTTGCCCATTGCCACAGGACTCTGAGGTGGGCAAAAATGGTAAAATGGTATGGGTAATGTCTTTTGACTCACATATAAATTGAATTTAGGTGAGTCAGAGTTGCACAAAGTCATCAGCCTCACTCTCTCTCTAAGAGTCATGAAAGTCCAGTGAGAAGGCAAAAGTTAAGACAACAGTCAATGGTTTGGGATGTAATGGATGACCTTGACTTCTTCAATATCTATCCAAGCTCTAAGTACTCCATAGTGCTTGCTTCCATTGCCTTCATGGCCTATTGTAACATATTGTTCACATCTGCCCATTCCACCAGAGGAAGTCTTCACATGCTTGGAATAGACACCCCCCAACTCACTGATGGGTTTGAGGCCTTTTGGTTACCCTCAACCTAGTTTAGCCCATCTGCCAAAACAGTTTACCAGGGTTTGGCCACTGCACATCCTACAGCTCCTTGGAGCCACAGGAGAGAATTGGGTGGATCAGATGGACACCAAAAGTGGATAAGCAGCCCTGAAAGGGGCTTGGCCAACCCTCAGACCAGAGGTGTGAGTCTTCCCAGACACTCATACACCCCACTATATGCAATAACAGTGAGTGGGACCTCTTTTGTCCCATCCATGGGGTCCATATCCACATAGAGTTCTCTGACAAGATTCTGACTGATGAAAATATTTTCACACTGCCCATATGGGCATAGGAGCACAGAATCTAGAATTGGAGGTGATCATCCAGCTTCATTTTACAGATAAAGGAGCAGAAAAGGGAGGCCACCAAGGTCACACAGTAAGGAGTAGAACCATAGTTCTGCTCTAGTTCATCTGATACCCAATCCAGGGCTCCAAACCAGGACAGACTCTCATCCTGGGAGAGCAGGGATATTCTTCGCCTTCCCCAAGGCCTCAACCAGGCTGTCAATCTTTCCCTTTCACATCTGTTTAACATCACTGTCCTTCCCGGAGATATTCTCCAATTCCTATTTGTCATAATCAATCCCCTAAGTTGACAGATTCCATATGAATCCCTGGAGAAAACTGTGGATTGCTTTTTTTCCCTTTTTAACAACCAAGTCCCCCTTTGCTTTGTGCTACTTCAGGGAGATAAAATTGCTCACTAATACTAAAATCCTTGCCAGTGGATTTGTTTTTCCCTTTCAGTGAGGTATAGTAGAAAGAACACTAGATTTGGGATCAGAAGACCCAAGTTCAAATTCAAGTTCTCTATTTACTCCCTTTTTAAACTTGAGAAAAATCACATTACTTCTTTGGGGCTCAATTTTTATATCTCTAACATGAAAGAGTTGGACCAGGGACTTCTGAGGTCCTTTATCGATGTCCTATATCCTATCCAGTCCTATATTTATGATTCTGTCTGTGATGAGACGATTTCTGAAGGCCCTTCCAGGTCTAAAGCCTATGATCTTAATAAGCCTTTATTGAGCACCTACTTTGTCCAGGGATGAACCTATCTTCTATGCTATGAGGGATACAGAGAAAGGACATGATGTCATCTTTGACTTTCAAGTATTTTCAATCTATTTTGGAAATTAAGAGTCTTACACCTGAAAGAATTAGAAAACATAAGATATACCATGGCATTGTGTGGTAGAGATTGTCAGGATTTTAGGAATTCAGAAGAAAAAAGAGCAGAGTTTTGTGTGGTTCCAGACACAGAAGTAGGACCAAGGGGAAGAAATTACTGAGGCTTATTTCAAGTCAAAGAATTTAGGAGATCTGCTTAAGACAAAAGAGTGGTTTTCCAAATGTGGTAGTAAGCTGTCACTAGAGATGCCCAAAGAGAGGCCAGATCACCACTTGACCTGGTTCTCTAAAAAAAAACAAAAAACAAAAATATTCCTCCACTGGATAAGAGGTTAGATTGGATGACCTCTAGAATTCCTTCAAACTCTGAGAGTCTATGATTCTTGGCCCTAGTGACTAGAATGATATTATGGCAGAGCTGGAGGGGGCCTTAGAATATGGAATGTCAGAGTTGGAAGGGATCCAAGAGGGAAGAATGTTCAAGCTGGAAGGGACCAAAAAAAAGGAGATACAGAATGCCAGACTGGACAGTCCTATAAGATAGCCGAATTAGAGAATTTTCAGAGTTGGAATGGACTTCGGGGGTCATCGAGTTTGAAAGAGAGATGTTCTGATTCTTCCCCCTCTTCCAGTCCATTCTCGCCTACAAACCAAGTTATTCTTCTGCTTGACAAAAGCTAAGTCTAAATGTTTATTCTCTGTAATTAAACTGCTTGTTCTTCTTTATTTAATACCAGCATCCTTGTGGGCTGGAACAGGTCAGCCTGCAGAGAAAAAGCACACAGAGCTGGGAGACTCATTTGGTGTTGCTGTCATAACTGACGTTTTCCAAATGGGTGAGGCTGAACACCAATTTGCCCTTATTCTTCCAACTCTAAAAATCAGAAAGCCACTGGATTTTTATCTCAGGAAAGTTTTTTTTTAATTTTTTCTATGTCACCCACTGTCTCTAGGTAGCTTTACAGTTAGACCATGTCTCTTGTCCCATCCAATCACACACCAGGACATACGGGTCTATGCAGCCCAGGAAATCTTGCTGTCTGCCCTGCCTTGGCTCATACCAGCCCCCCACACACCTATACCTTTCCACATCTTGCTCTTGCTCTGAGGATAATATTAGGATCAATGTTGCCATGACCACCAGAAAGAGCATTACAATCACCGCCAGTAGCTTACCACAATCCCTATCTAGGTCACAGGTCCCTTGCCTGTCTTCTCTTATTAGAAGGTAAGCTCCATGAGGGTAGGAATTATATCCCCAGCACCTAGCACAGTGCCAGGAACATGAAAGATACTTATTAAATGTTCATTGATGGATTGCCCTCCAGGCCCTAAACAACCTTGATTGCTTGGTGTTTGTGTATTGGGCAAGGTTTGGAAACGAGCACTGCTCTAGGAATCAAGAACCTGGTTGCTCATGAACTGCCATGGGCACTGGACGTCTTATCTGTGCAATGGAAGTGACAATATCTTGTCTGCTTATCAGTTGTGGGTTGATGCCCTTTACATCTCTAAAATCCATGTTATCACTTGGTCTCAAAGGAAGGCAGTGACCTGGCTGAGCAAATGATATAATGAGCATCAGATTTGGGGTGAGGTCAAGGTAAAGGTATAAGACTGCCCTTCTGCTCCTTCCACATATACTCCTACGGCTGCCCTTTTGCAACCCTTCTTCCTTCAAAGCTAGTCCCAATAATATTAATAATTGTAATCTCACTAGTGGGCAGCTAGGTGGCACAGTGAATAGAGTTGGGCATGATTGAAACAACTAAACAACAACAAAAATCTCACTTGCACAAGGTTATACCTGATCATGGCATGGAAGTGACCCTGGTGTCTCAGATACCACACTGGCAGAAAGCCAGCCGAGGAAGCTGCTACCAAGCTAGGAAGATTTCAAGCCCAGAGCCTCTGACGAACTGAGTCTTCTGTCCAAAGACACCTAAACCTTGGTTCTCCCTAGCATCTAGCATACGGCACTGAAATAGAAGGTGCTTAATACATGTTTGTTGAATGAATGAGTGAATCAGCAGCAGCTTCACCTTCCTAATGGGCTGATTTGGCTTATAAAGGGTTTTTTTAGGCCTGCTTAGAGGACGCAGACAATCAGCAGCAGTCTGTGGCATTTTAATGGTGTACAATCTGTCCTATAGCAAAGCTGGTTTGTAAAGTCCCCAGATGGAGGTTGGGTGCAACATATATGAAGTCATGTACAATTAAATGGTGCCATGTGTATCAGGGCTTGAATGTTCAGCCTAAACAGTTCGGAAAAAAATGAACCAGGTTTTTATATTTAGTCTGCAATAGAATGCGAGATAGTTCCAGCAAACTTTATAGTTTCATAGCAAAATTGACTTTTTGCCCTCGGCAAAGAGATCTCATTTTTACCAATGAGGAAACTGAGTCTGAGGAAAAGGAAATATCTGATCTGAGGTCACAAAGTTAATAAGTGGCAAGGGATGGCGGGGAGGGGGCTGGAACCTGGGTCCTTTGACTCCGAATCCAATATTCTTTCCAATTCACCAGGGAATGTTTGCATTCCAAGGCAGTCACTTAAGCGCTGTCTGTAAATCTCTAAGCTCAGACATGGAGGAGAGAGGATTAATCAAACATCGTCCCTACCTTCATGGAGCTCACAATCAAGCAGAGAGCTGTCCTAACTAGGCCACAGGCATGGTCCAGAAAACCCCACTTCTGGTCACAGTCTCTCGAATTTTTCTGGGACAGGAGGGGTGGGGACTATGTAAATCCACAAAGACAAAATCCAATTTTCTGTGAGTCATAAGATTGGCCTTTGAAGCTCCCAGCCTGTCAGCGCTGGGTGATTATGACACATCGATTAGAGCCACAGGGAATCACTCCCCAGAGAAGCACCGAGTACATCTGTGAAACTAATTAAGGAGACACAGAAGTTGAGCCAATGCCAACACTCTCTCTGCACCTTCTCTCACATTTACTCTTCCTTTATACCCCTGTGGCCCCCATTAGAACAGAGGTCATAATTGCCCCTGTGCAGATTTTGGAAATATCTTCCTAACAGGTTATCCCATCTTTGCTCTCTCTCTACCCCAAACTATCCTTTACATGTTGACAGAATAATTATCATTAAGCACAGATCCAGCCACATCACTCCTCTGCTCCAAACCCTGCAGTGACTCCCTGTCAATCAAGCAAAATTCCAACTCCTTATCCTGGCATTCAAGGCCCTTCATAATATGACTCCAAACAATCTCTCCAGTCCTATCTCCCACTATTCTGTGCTCAAGACAAATCAAACTGCTCACCATTCTCTGATGTGTCCTGTATGCACCCCTCTATCCTTTGCTGACATAATTTCCTCTGTCTTTTGTTGTTAAGTCCTTTTTCAGTTATGTCTGACTCTCCATGAACTCATTTGGGGATTTTTTTGGCAAAGATACTGGAGTGGTTTGCATTTCCTTCTCCAGTCCATTATTCAGATGAAAAAAATTGAGGCAAACAGGGTTAAGTGATTTGTTCAGGGTCATACAGCTAGTCAATGTTTCAGGTAAGAATTGAACCCAGGAAGATGAGTCTTCCTGCCTCTGGGCCTGGTGCTCTATCTACTGAACTATCTAGCTTCCCCCTAGAATGCCCTATATCCCCATCTCTTCTAGTCAAGATTTGAACTTTCAAGGCCTGGCTCAAATTGCCTTCCCCAGGAATCTCTTTCTCGAGCCCCTGTCTATCGCTCCCGAATCCAAACGCATTCTCCCCTCTTTGGTGCGGTCAAGTGCCTTCTCCCAGCAAAAGCTCAGCTCCATCACTCCCTTCTCCGTGAGGCTTTCTCTGAACTGGATTCTCTAGCTCCAAAGGAATAACAGAGAGAACTCTGAACTGGAAGCCAGGATACTTGGGTTCAGGTAACAATCGTAATAGCTGATGATAAGAGCTAACGTTTGTATAGCACTTCCTGTGTGCTGAGGGCTTTACAATTACCTCATTTGATTTTCACAGCAACACGGGGAGTTAGATATTAGCATAACCCCCATTTTGCAGATGAGAAAACTGAGGTAAACAGCGATGAAGAGACAGGGTCACACAGCTGAAGTCCTATCTGAACTCAGATCTCACTGAATGCAGACCCACATTCTCTCCACTATTCCATCAAGCTACCTCAGCCTTCCACTTCAATGCTATATGACTGTGGGTGAGTCATTTTCTCTCTCTGATCCAGTTTCCTCATTTGTGAAATGGGATCCATAATACTTAACACTATTATTATCCACACATCAGATGTGTAAAGCTCTATGAAAATATGAGTTATCATTACGTTTACCCAGCTGATAATGAGTTCTCTCCAACGGCAAAGGGCTAAGGGGTATGGATCTGAGCCGAGAGTCTAACAGGACAGAAAGAATCCTCCCCCTACCTCTGAGACAAATCGTGTACTCAGTCTAAGAAAGGGGCCTGCTTGTTGAGGTATTGAACATGCGACACAGGCATGTTCATTTTTTTTTCCTATATAACCACTTTGTATCTTGGAAGTAAGTTTTGTTTATCAACAGTTCAGAGGAAAATCCTGTGGTGGTGTTAATGAGAGCCTTAGTCATGGTAACTGAGCTACTCTCAGGAATTCTTTTTTAGTCCCATTTTCCCTTTCTGAATCCCCAGGATGCCACTAAGCTTTAAAATAAAGAATACTCCAGCTTCTCCTAAGGCATAAGGGAAGGTGATTTTTCCAGTTTACTTAAGCCCAGCATCAATAAATACTATAAATACAGATGTTGCAGAGATCTGGCTTATTTCTAGTCCAGTGAACAACAGTTAGTAAATTCATAGATTCAGTTTCTGTTTATACTTTTTCTGTCAAGGAGAATCATGTTATGTTAAATACTTCCAGATACAGAAATGACGGACTCATTGTGCAAATTGAAAGGGGGGAAGGA
The DNA here is from genome assembly GCF_011100635.1 of Trichosurus vulpecula. NCBI lineage: Eukaryota > Metazoa > Chordata > Mammalia > Diprotodontia > Phalangeridae > Trichosurus > Trichosurus vulpecula. Next base: position 206,834,013 of record NC_050578.1, on the reverse strand, counting down.
GAGGGAGGAAGGAAAGGGGAAGAGGGAGAGGGAGAGGGAGAGAGAGGGGGAGGGAGAGGGAGAGGGAGAGGGAAAGGGGGAGGGAGGGGGGAGAGGGAGACGGAGAGGGAGAGAGAGAGAGATCTGGATACGGCTAATGTGGGAATTCATTTAGCCTGACTGTACATATTTGTAACCAGTTCCGTTTTTCTTGCTTGGGGGCAGAGGAGAATGGCAGGAAGAGAATTCAGAACTGAACATAAAATTCTATTGAATTTTTTTTTAAAGAGAGAATCATGTTAATCTAACCTAGTATAGCAGGCTTAAAACCTGAAAAATCCTATGGCTCTATTATACTCATAATGATCCTGGGAATTGCCTATTAGACTATTTGTCAGGTATGTTGCAGAGGGAATTTCTATTTAGGTATGGGTTGAACTGGGTGGCTTCCAAAGTCCCCCACAACTCTGAGATTCTGAGTGATTCTATGGATTCACCCTTTCTCCTGGTCTCAGCTCCCACATCTTTAAAATGGGGATGAAAAAATACCAGAATAGAAAAGTATTGCTTAAGTCCAGGGCTTTGTGGTAAAGTGCATGCAATTTAAGATATTTGTGAAATTCAAACACATTATTTACTCTTGGCCACTCATGCCTTTGGTTCAAACTTCAGTTTGAATTATAGTTTCGTGTGAGGTAAATAAAACGTGAAGACTTCACAAGGAAGATATGTACAAATATATATACAATATATATATATATATTAAGAAATGTTTAAAAATCAAGAAATAGGGAAATATGGAAGTGGAAAAATTCTGAGGCCATGACAGTCTGATGGCTCAGCCTCTGTGAAAGTTTACCCTGAAACTTTTTGTTCTTTCTTCTGGTTCTGGTTTAAAGATTTGCTCAGTAAGAATAGGGTCACTGTGACCTGCTTTCCTTTACTGTAAAAGTACTGTAAAAGAATGGAGAGCATCTCCCCCTCCCCTTGTCCTATTCTCCTTCTTTAGATTTATAGATGTCACCTCAGTTGTAATCATTAACTAAGGAAATGGGAATTGGAGTTTCTGTGCCTCGATTTCCCAGTTCTTTGTCTAGCTTTTGTGCTCAGATTGTAAGCCCGCCTCCCAGCCAGTGGTGAGAAGGGTCAGAGGTGGGCGGGAATTCTCTTGTGTTAGGTATAATTATTGGTGCTTTGCCCCTTGTACTTTGCCTCCTTTGCTGGTTCCACTCTGTGCTAGCAGAGGACACCCTATTCTCGAGAAGGGAATAAAATTTATTTCTCTCCCCACCCTGAGATGGCTCCTTATTATAAATCAACTTTTAATTGGTGAGGGTCTTTCATCCCACACCGTTTGATGAGTGAACAGATGGTTGCATTTACTGCATGCACACATATGCATATAGATAATAGGGATAGAGCTATAGATGCAGGCATAGGTATAGGTGTTGATATAGATTAAGCAGAAATAGATACAGAGACAGATACAAGTATAGAAATAGGAATATTGATATAGAATAAAGGTATAGATGTTGTACCCCAAAGAGCAAATTTGAAAATGTCACCTAATTTCAGAGTTGGAAGGGACTTCAGAAGACATCTGGTACAATCCAAAAGGGAAAAAGAATTCTCTGTACCTTGAAAATAGTCCTCTACCCTCTGCTTGAAGATCTTCACTTAGGGATACCCACTACCTCCCAATCCATTCATTCCATTTTTGTGAATAGCTCTAGTTGTTAACAAGTTTTTCCTTACCTGAATCTTAAATCCGCCCCACTGAAACTTATACCTATTGTTCTTAAATAAATATGCAAGAGGAAATAGCACTGGCTTTAGAGCCAAAGGACCTGGGTTCAAATCCTGCCTCACATACTTAGTATTTGCATTATTTGGGCAAATCACATAAACTCATTGGGTTTTTGTTTCTCATCTAAAAATGTTGAGGTTGAGCTGGTTACCTCCAAGTTCACTCCCAGGTCTAAAACTATGATCTTCCTTCTCCCTTCTGGGCCAAGCAGATAAGTCTAATAGCACCTCTTCCTCAGCTTGAAGACAGCTAACAATCCTCCTCTAAATCTTCTCTTTTTAAGCTAAATATTCCCAGCTCATCAGACAGATCCTCATGCGGAATGATCTTTAGACCTTCTACCATCCTGACTGTCCTCTCATGGCAACAATTCTAAAATTTCATCTTACTAGATTTGACCCAATGTTCCAACCTGTAAAGATCTTTTCGATTCCTGATTCGCATCCAATTCCTCTTAGCTTTTGTGTCATCTATGAACTGGAAAAGTGTGTGGTTTACACCTTTATCCAAGTGTTTGATAAAAAATGCCAAACAGCACAAAACCAGGCCCAGGTCCCTGGGACCCTTCATTAGAGACATCAAAAGTTGATGCTGATGTCCAAGTTGACATTCATTCCTTCAATCCTCTCTGGGCTCCACACCTGACTCTCTGGACTTCTTTCTCTACCATGATCCAGCAGCTTTCTCACCCTGGAAGATCACTCATTCGCAGTAGCCTTCTCACCCTGGAAGACCCTTCTGAACATTTGGTTCCATCTTCTAACTGGAAAGTTCCAAAGCCAATTATGTTTTTCCTTTCTCAGTTATATTCTTATCTCTTTTGATTTCACCATTTCCCTCACTTTTCAGCATCTTTTCCTGTGTTGTCTTCCCCCATTAAAATGTAAACCTCTTGGGGCAGCTGGGTGGTACAGTGAGTAGAGCACCAGCCCTGGAGTCAGGAGGACCTGAGTTCAAACCTGACCTCAGACACTTGACACACTTACTAGCTGTGTGACCTTGGGCGAGTCACCTAACCCAATTTCCCTGCCTTGCCCCCTCAAAAAAAAAAGAGAAGAAATTTAAAAAAAAATGTAAACCCCTTGAAGAGAGGGAGTATCTTAATGTTTGTTTATATTTGCATTCCTAGTTTCTGGCACTTGGTGAGCACTTAATAATTTTTTGTTGCCTTAACATTGAACTGCTAACTAACAATGCCTATTTTTTTATTCTATCCATTTAATCATTACTGAATCCATCCAATTTTATTTCTGTCTAACCCACACATCTCCATTTTTTTTTTTGTACCAGAATAGCATGAGAAACTGTGCAAAACCTTTCCCAGGTGCTGGTTTCTGGACCATTAACTACTGGGCCCCTACTACTGATATTCATGGCCCACTTGTACAGAAGAGTATGCCTGCTAGAAGCTGTGTTACCAATAGCAACACTCTTGGCTTCCCATCTTGAGAGGATGAGGACATCACAAAAACAAGGGAACACAGGATTGAGGGGCAATATCTTCCCAGGGAAGTAGACAAGCAGGAAGGTCTGGTGGGAAGTTTTGGGGCAAAAAATGAATTGTGAAGAGGTAGGGGGACAGTAAGAAATACTCCCAGAGACAAGAGGGTAAAACAGAGATCTAGAACAAGAGGGCTGCTCTGCTTGTCCCCATCGCACTCCCTTTTCATTCATAGCACATTCATAGCACATATGGCCTTTTAGTCATTTGACTCATCAGCAGGTTTAGGATAGAGTTCGAGCCTCACTATTTGTTAACTGTGTGACTCCAGTCAAATCAGTTTCTCCCTAGAGCCTCTGTTATCACATGTTGGTGGGAGGGGACAGGAAGGGGGAGGTGAATAATCCCCATCTGCCTCTTTGACAGCATAGCCATAAGGTTCCAATGAGATAATGGATGAGAAAGTATTTGGCAAACCACAAAGCCCGAATCAGTTAGAATTAGCATTGTATTTGTATTCTTATTGTCATGGTTATTATTAAAATGGGGTCTCCCTAGCCCGCCCAGGCTATTCACAGGCCTGATTCCACCACTAATCAGAATGGGAGCCAAGACCCTGACCTGGGCTGGTTTGCTCCCTCCCTTAGGCAACCTGGTGAGCCCCATAATTCACCATATTAATGTCTAAGAGTGCAAACACACATCCCACTTAGTTTGCTGCCACTCAGAACTCCTGAGGTCAAAAGATCCATCAGCCTCGGCCTTAGTCTCTCAGGCAACATGAGCTGCCATGCCAAGATCATCACATACATACATACGTATAGATGTATATGCATGAACACATGTATGTGTATGTGTGTATATATACTTACATTTTGCACATTATATATTAAATATATACTGTACTATATACGCTGTTACTATATATTACACATATTGTATATCTATAATATTTTATATGTATTTGCACTCCGAAGAGCAAATTTGAAAATGTCACCTAATTTCAGAGTTGGAAGGGACTTCAGAAGACATCCGGTACAATCCAAAAGGGAAAAAGAATTCTCTGTACCATGAAAATAGTCCTCTACCCTCTGCTGGAAAACTTCAGTTAGTGAGACTCAGTACCTCCCAACCCATTCCATTTTTGTGAATAGCTCTAGTCCTTAACAAGTTTTTCCTTACCTGAATCTTAAATCCACCCCACTGAAACTTGTACCTATTGTTCTTAAATAAATATGCAAGAGGAAATAGCACTGGCTTTAGAGCCAGAGGACCTGGTTTTAAATCCTGCCTCACATATTTAGTATTTGCATTACTTTGCGCAAATCACATAAACTTTGATATTTTATATATACCTATATATAATACATATAAAATATGTATACATCCACACCCATATATATATACACACACATTACATATGTACTTTATATATTATATATAAACATCTATACTCATATATATGTATACACACACATACACACACACACACACAGTCTTTCCAATTAAACATTAAATTTCTTTGGGGGTAGAGGTGGTATTCAGGGCCTTATGCAGGAATTTTGTGTACTTTTATATGCCCCCAAAACAAATGTAATTTATTTGGTAAGAAGTAAAAGATGTCCCCTTGAAGGCCCACTGAAGCATAGCCATTCAGGTTCCCCAAACTAGCCAAATGCTTACAGTTGATATCCTAATCCAGCCTTCCTTCCCTCCTTCCTTCCTTCCTTCTCTCCCTCCCTCCCTCCTTCCTTCCTTCCTTCCTGCCTTCCTTCCTTCCTTTGCCCTTCTTCTGTCTCTTGGTCGTTTCCAGTTCTCCACTGTCCCAAGTTTGTGATAAACCTAACTATGCCTTATTCCTTCCTTGCCTGCCCCCTATCCTCTCCACATCCCAACTCTGTGCACAAAATCTCCCCTGACAAACACTGATGGGTGGACTGCAGTAGGAAGAAATGGTGACCAGGCAGAAACTAATAATAATAATCCTCCTTGTAAGAAGCCCCTAACTAGACTGTTTTTTCCCCTACATCAGATTTCAAAGTCTTTATTATTTTACTTCTTCTCATTTTTCACACTGATGCCCACATAGACTTAGAGGCATAGATACAGACACACAGACACACATAGATAAATACACAGACACAGATAACTAGGGTGGAACAGATGGAGCTTTGTCTTAGGGCAGAGGCATGGGAAGGGCACGCTTCCTCCCTGGGAGAGAGGCAGGCCAAGTCCTGCGTTTTGCAGGACCCTCCTCTCTCATCATCCCCAGGGTCTCGTTGCCCTGTCACAATGGTTCTCACCTGGAATTCCATCCTTCTTTCAATCACTGCAGGTGAGAAAGCTGAGCCCTCTGAGGGATGGACCACCCTACATCTCATCTCCTGCACCAGGAGTTGGACTGAAGTCGGCCCTGCAGCCAGGCTACATGCTACCTGTTCTAGCCACAGGCTTGCAGAGATGTGGACACACAAAGAGAGACAGACACACAGAGACAACAGACACCAACTCATACAGGGGTAAAAAAATAGACAGTGACCCTCTGGGACACATCTTCACAAACATGTAGGGACACAGCTACCCAAGGATACATAGTGAGAATCTGTCAAAGTTTCTCATCATCTTTGTGGAAAAGTTGGAGGTCTAGGGCCTAGAATCAGATCACAGCGCACTCTGTTGTTGTTAGGTCATTTCAGTCGTGTGTGACTCTCCTTGGCCTCGTGCAGCGTTTTCTTGGCAGAGATGCTGGAGGAGTCTGTCATCTCCTTCTCTGGCTCAATTTACAGAGGAGAAAACAGGCCAATTGGGTTACGTGACTTGTCCAGGGTCACACAGCTACGAAGTCTCCGAAGCCGGATTTGAATTTGGGAAGAGGGTTCTTCCTGACTCCAAGCCCACTCTGAACCCCCAAGCTCTTAGACAGATTTAAAACTAGCTGGAAGGCTGCACCCCAAAAGTAGTCATTAATGGCTCAACGTCAAAGTGGCACTGAAAATTACGTCTTAATTTTCACTAAAACCTCTAACTGAAATTTAACATTTCTTTCAATTATCTAAAAACATTATTCTGAGAAGAGGTGCAAACAACCAAAGTAGTTCGTGATACGAAAAAAAAAAAATCAAGACCCTTTGGTTCTGGTATAAATACTCCTACTCCTATTACCACCACCACCACCACCACCACTACTGCTGCTACCACTGTCACTGCTACTCCTACTTCTACTGTATTACTACCATTGCTACGGCTTCTACCACCACCACCAAAACAACTATTACCACTATCACTACTACTACTACTACAACCACTACTCCTACTACTGCTATCACTCCTACTCCTACTACTTTTATGACAACAATAACTACTACTAGTAGTAAGAATAGCAATCATTGGTGTTTAGTGTTTTAAGGTTTACAAAGTGTAATATACATATATATATATATATATATATATATATATATATATATAGTGAGAGAGAGAGAGAGAGAGAGAGAGAGAGAGAGAGAGAGAGAGACTCTCATTTAAACCTCACACAAAATACATAGACACTCCAGCCATTTTTCTAATCTTACAGATTAGCAACTCAAAAAGATCTGCAAATCAGGCCCAGGCCTTCATGGCCCTGTGTCCAACACTGAGAAACATTTCACAATATGTCCCTCCCAGTTCTGTGGCATCTGTAAATGTGACAAACACGTCATCACGATACAAAGCTGAAGGGAACAGTCAACAGCAGAGCTAATAAAATCAGGACCCAGAATATCTCATCAGGCTAGAATACTGAGCTGAACCTAAACAGATGGAATACATATAAAGTCTTAAAGCTGGGTTCAAAGAAATAATTTCACAAATACAAGGTGAGAGAAAGAGAGCCGTGACAATACTACAATTTGTCTGAAGTACACGTCAGGGTTTCACTGGACCATACGCTCAATCTGAGCCAATAGGGTGATAAGACATCCCAAAAACATTAGTTAAAAGCGGGCCAGCATCCACCATGACTACACAGGAAAGACCCCTCACTTTCATCATACCACAGCTGGGATGCCAACCATGTTTGGTTCTAGGTGCTATATTTTAGGATGATCACAGACATACAGGAGAAAGTCCTGAAGAGGGTAAGAAGGGTAGTGGAGCACCTCACAGACATGCCCTATGAGGGAGTGAGAGGTGTTTAACTTAGAGAAGAAAAGACTTAAGGGGAGCACGATACCGGTGTATGGGGTCACTAGGGACAATATCGATGGGTGGACAGAGGATTCTGGATGTGTCTCCCCTTCTCCCTCCTTATGATGACTAGACCATGAACACCACTTCCAGGGATCTGCTACCTTTGTCTCCAACAATGTGAAGGGTAGTCACATTGAAGAGAAATTAGCTCTGTTTGGCTTGACCCAAGAAAACAGGTATCATTGCAGAGGATTTACCGTTGTTGTTTGGTTGTTTTCAATCATGTCTGACTCTTCGTGAGCCCATTTGGGGTTTTCCTGGCAAAGATACTGGAGTGGTTTACCATTTCCTTCTCCAGCTCATTTTACAGGTGAGGAGACTGAGGCAAACAAGGTTAAATGACTTATCCAGGGTCACGCAGCTAATAAATGTCTGTGGCCAGATTTGAATTCATGAAGATGAGTCTTCCTGATTCCAAGCCCAGTGTTCTATCCACTATACCATGTAGCTGCAGAGAGGAAGTCTTAAATGAACAAATTTTGAACTGATGCTAGAAAAAAATTTCCCACCCATTACAGCTTTTCAAAAGTAGACAGGGTTTTCTTAGGAGATAATGAGCTCTAGAGGTCTTTAAGCAAAAGCTGGGTGGCAGTTTATCAGAGATATTGTAGAGGGGGTTCTTATATAGATAGATCCTGAGGTACCTTCCAACACAGATTCTGTAACACACACACACACACACACACACACAGACTCAAAGATGGAGATACAAGCATAAACACACATGCAGAGAAACAAACAACAGAGTCACACATAGAGACACACAGGTACAGAAAAATACACAAATATAAAGTCTGAAAGTCCTAATGGCCCAAGACTCAAGCACTTCACGTTATCTATTAATGTAGCAGAGAACAAAATTGGCTGAGGCCTGCCTAACTGCCTCAAGAATTTTTTTAAAACCACATATTTCCAAATATCCAAAGGTAAAACTATTTTAGACCATCTAAAATGTAAACACAAAAAGAAAAATAAATAGATTAAGGCAAAGAGCAGAGTGTTCTCAGTAAAAAAGGGTAGACGACAAAAGAGGTCATTACTTAATGGTATTCTGTTTAATCCCATACTCCTGAAAGCAGCACAAGCCAGAAGCCTATTCAATTACCCACTGCCTACTTTGGGACCACACTGGGAAACTCATGACCATTTCAATCAACATCTCTTCCTTTAAAAAAAAAAAAGCCATATGATGTAATCAGAGTTATTCTTCATGCCTCCTGAAAGCCCCAAAGAGCCTCTAGAAAATGTTTTGATAACATCTATGCACCCAGGATATGAAAACACAAAGAAGGTTCTGTTTTTGAGTTTTCTACGTCCAAAGAAAATCTAAAAAATTCCTTTCTGCTTTCAAAGAGAAATGAATCTGGAATTGGGAATCAGGAGACCCAGGGTTGAGTCTCAGCCTTACCACTTGCTAGCTGTGTACTTTAAATTGATCCCTCACCAAACTACTGATCCTCAGTTTCTTCATATTTAAAATGGAGATAATGACACTCGTCCTACCTACCTCATAGGCTTTGGGAGAAAAGTTCACGATAAACTTTAAAGCTCTATGGAAGTATGAAGTAGTTTATTAAGAACTAAGGACTAGGGGTCAGGAGATGAAATTACAAGCATGGGCTAGGCTTATACATCTGTGAAATGAAGGGAGGAAAAGAAGGAAGGAAGGCAGGAAGGAGGGAGGGAGGGAGGAAGGAAGGAAGGAAGGAAGGATGGAAGGAAGAAAGGAGGGAGGGAGGGAAAGAAGGAGGAATGTTGACAAGAAGTTATCTAATAATCATCCCAGCTAACATTTGTGAAGGCTTTGCCATTTTAAGAGCAAAGACCACAGCCCTATGAGGTAGGGTGGGTGGCATGGGTATTATTAGCATTCCCATTTCACAGATAAGGAAATTGAACCTCAGGGAGGAGCAGTGACTTCACCCAAGGATACACAAAAAATAATTGTTAGAAGAGTAGTCTTCTCACTGCACATGTATGTTTCTATAGGGCTTTGCCATCCTGAATTAGAAATAATAATAATTCACTCCTATTTTATAGTCCTTTAAAGATTACAGAACATTTTCTTTATCATAGGCCTAAGAGACAGGCAGGGCAAGTGTGAGCATCCTCACAGTAAGGAAGGAAGGAATCTGAGGATCACAATGATAAACTTGGACAACATTACAGAACTAAAAAATTTTGTGGCAGTATATGGATCTAAATCCTGGGCTCTGACAGGTTCAGTAGATCTGGGTTCAAATTCCATCCCTGCTCCCTATTGCTTGTTTGACTTTGAACATGTTACCTAACATCTCTGGACGTGAGGTTCCTTGAGAATATTTTTTTAGAGCTGGGCCATATGATCTTATCAGATTTTCATATGACACAAAGCTAATCAAGATATGTAACATATTAGAAAGGAGCAGAATTATTCAAAAAATCTTAGTCTCCAACACTTGGCTGAATATAATAAGATGAAATTCAATAGGAATCAATACAAAGTCTTATATTTGGGCACAAAAAAATCAGCTTCACAAGTATGATATGCAGTAGTATGGCTAAATAGCAGTTCGTCTGAAAGAAATCTGGGAGTTTTGGTGGACCACAAGCTCAGTGTGAGTCTACAACCTTGTAACTGTCCATACAGCAGTCGAAAAAGCTAATGTGATCTTGGCCAGGCCTGGAGTCAGGAACACCTGAGTTCAAATGTGACCTTAGACACTTACTGGTTTTGTGACCCCGGGCAAGTCACTTAGCCCTGTTTCCCTCATCTTGTAAAATGAGCTGGAGAAGGGAATGGCAAGCCACTCCAGTATCTTTGCTAAGAAAGCCCTAAATGTGGTCACAAAGAGTTAGACGCAATTAAAACTAATGAACAACACAGCTGCCCCCAGTCCAGTTAGACAACAGATAGAATATTTTATTCTATTCTGGGAACCTTAATTTAAGAAGGACATTGGCAAGCCAGCAAGTATCTTGAGCAGGGCAACTGGGATGGTGAAGGGACCTTGAATTCAAAGAATATGAGGACTGGTTGAAAGAATTTAAGATCATAGCCTGGAGGCATGAGAACTGAGAAGTACAAAGTGGGTGGGGATGAGTCAGGGGCAAGTAATTCAATAAATATTTATTAAGGCCAGATGTTATTAGGATTGAGGGGAGCTGTGTTGCATAGTAGATGGAGAGTTGACCTTTCTGACCAATCAGAAAATCCTAGGTGCAAGTCCCACCTTTGAGACATATTGGCCAACTGGGCAGGGCATTGAGGTTGTCAGAGTCCATTGGCAACTCTCTAAGATTAGGTGCAGAGTCAATGCAGATCTTCATTGGTAGATGGAGTTTTCCCTGTTCCCCAGGTGTTTTCTATACCAATTAAATCATGGGTCTTATTAAAAAAAATCAGTGGAGATAGCTAGTATATAGAAAGAATGCTGATCTGAAGCTGGAGGACCCAGGTTATAGTCCTGAGTATGAGACCTTGGGCAAATGACAACCTTTCTGAGCCTCTGCTTCCTTATCTGGAATCAGCACTCTAGACCTTGGCTAGGATAGCAATGACATAATAATGCTTATACTCGGTACCAGGGATGTTGTGAGAAAAGGGATTAGCAAAATTCATAGATGTATGAGCCATTACTATCAAGACCCTCCTATGTGTAAAAGGAGGCACTAGGCTGGAATGGGCATCCAAACACGAAAAAGATGGCGTCTCTGTTCCCAAGCAATTTTCAATCTAATAACCTTCTCTCTTGCTCCCTCACTCATGTCTTCACCCCCAAACAGGTGGGCCAAATCACCTAGAGCAGAGGAAACTGGCAGAGGCTTCCTTCCAATTCCAGTCCTCTCCTTCCCCCTACCCAGTCACCAACCTCTCTGCCCATCCGTCACTGGCAGTGACTTTCACCTTACTATTGATTGGTGGTTTTATAACAACATTATCTCTGAGTTCAGTGCCCCTTTGAGGTTTGTTTAAAAAAAAAAAACCTTCCTCCTCACACTCATTGTATCAGTCAGTTAGCCAACAAGCATTTATTAAGTGCCTACTGTATGCCAGGCTTGAGGTAGGAAGACCAATTAAAAGTAATCTATGCAAGAAGTGATGAGGGCTTGAACCGAATTGGTGGCTGGATGACTGGAATGAAGGGCTGGATGTGAGAGATGTGGAGATGGAGATGGCAAGAGTTGGTAACCGACTGGATAAGTCTAATGAGAGAATGTGAAGAGCTGGTGCCAAGAACGGCCCTGGGGTCTTGTAACGGGGCGAATTAGAGCCAACCCCTGCCCTCCTCGGACTTCTGCATCCAGGGCCTGCTGAGGTAAACTCAGGGCTCTGCAATATGGGAGGAACAGGATGGAGTCAGGAGGAAGGGTCTCACTTTTGTTGCCTACCTGGCACTTCTGGTTCTTTGTCTGGACTTGCCTGACCACAGGGAACTTCGGGAGAGCAAGGGAAAAGAAGGGGAGGACAGTAGGCGGAACCAGGGTGGCCCTAATGCCTACGTAACCAAAGATATAAAAGTTTGCTACCAACCTGAATAAATCAGAGTTACTAACCATCTCGTCTCCTGCCTCATTCGTTGTCCGCAAGATCAGGTCTTTGCTGGACAAAAGCCTGGGTGTTGGGGGGGCAGCAGACTTCAACAGGGTCTCTCTCCTCAGCTGAACTGGGGAGTAACATCTCACGGCTCAGGAGGAAGAGTGGTATTTTAAACCTCTTCCAGGGAATGCATGGGATCACTTACTGGCAGCAAATGACTGAATCTAAGAAAAACAAGGCTCAACAGGCCACCTATTTAAAGCATGATTAAGCAAGGAATTAAGTTTGTTTGTTTGTTTTTCTCACTACCATGGACAACTGTTGAAAGTGCACATTTCACAACTATCTCAGAGATTTTGGAATGGTTTCATAGAGCCCTTTAAGGTTTGATAAATGTTAACTCATTTGATCCTTACTCTTCTAGGAGGTCAAGGGAGTTATTATCCCATTCTACAAGGAAATAAGCTCAGAGACATTAAGTTATTTGCCCAGGAACACACAGCTTGGAAGTGTCTGAAGTAGGATCCAAACACAGGTCTTTCAGATTCCACAGCTCCCTTCCTTACTGCATAAAGTAAAGAATGTGGCTATCAGGAGGCTATGTAGAAAATTTACTGGATTGAGAAACAAGAGCTCTGGGCTCTTGTTCCACGTCTGCCTTGGGCACTTCAATTTCCCTGGTCCTCAATTTTTTTGCCTGTAAAATGAGGGGTTTGAATGAGACTTATCTCCAGAACACTTCTCACCTCTAAAGGTTTCTATCTGTTCTATGTCCTAAGGTTCCTCGTACTTATGACATCCTATGTTCTAGGTAACTGGCACTTAGTATAGGAAAAAGCTGCCTGCACTATTCTAGGTACTTACATTTCTTCCAGATAAGCTCTGGGTATTGTACAGTAGGGAAAACTGAACTTATCTGGCTGTCATTATAAAGCCTTAAGCTGCATTATCCACCAATTTGGGCAGGGTGGGGACACCACCCATCTGACTCAGCTTTGTTAAGGACAAACCAGCACCCAGCAAGGTGGAAGGAATTTTCCCTTTCAAATGAAGTGCATTGTTCAAATCCCCTTCCTGGCAACAGTGACATAACCGTGTCAGCTCCTTACCCCCAAATCTCCTCCCTCCCTCATTTTTATAAGAATTTAATAAAATCAGATCAAAAAATTGTTCTCTCGTTTTTTCCAGTGGATAATACATAGATTTGAGATTTTAGGGAAACATATGAAATGTTCATATCCAAAAATTCATGGGCATGATAAAACTTTTTTAAAAAATCAAAAAGCCGCTGGCTGAGCTCTCATCTTTGATTACCTGTCAAACTCTCTGACATAATCTCCTGCTGATACCATTCCTCCCCCGCTTTGTTTGCTTCATCTTCAACAGATCTGGACTGAGTCTTGCCAAAAATAAATAAATAAATAAATAAGATAAAGAAGAAGAAAAGAGAAACAAAAAAAGGAAAAAAAAAAAAACCATTTCCTGATGAACTTCAGAAACACACTGAGAACATGCTGTAGTCTTTTCCATTCACTAAGGTGTGTTCTTGCTCTACCTGACCCCATTCCCCTTAATTCCTACCCAGCAGCCCAAGCATCCTGATCTTTGCCAGCCCAGAGAATTTTAGAGCTGAAAGGAACCTTAGAGGTCACTTAGCCCTGTTGCCAGGGGCAACCGCTTAGTGCAGAAATTCCTCTGAATCCACAGATCCGTTGGTCGCTGTTTCCTGCAGGGTATCTGGGGATGTGGGGATGTTAATTTGGGGTTTGCTTCTATCCCCTGCCTGCAAACAGTAATTTGATGAGTGTGCTGGCCTCTCTCCCTCTGGCACGCTTTTTCATCGAATCAGGAAAGAGCACTGTGTAAGGGATCGCTGAAATACAACTCATCAAAGCGTTACATGAGCTGTCCTGGGAATAAGATACATGAGACCTTCTTGTCCAGCTTAATCTCTCTTGACCAAGTCACTACCCCCTTCTCTGGGCCTCAGTTTCACCCTTGGTAAAAGCATGTGATTTGGACTAGAAGCATAAAACTTTAGAATTTTAAAAGGTCTTCACTTTCCAAACCATATAGGAATCCCCTCTACAGCATCCTCATTGAAAAGCCTTCCAGGGCCATCCATTTTCTTCTTGAAGACCTCCATTGACCTCATGAATTCCCTGCCTGCCAAGGAAGCCCACTCCTTTGTTAGAAAAAAAACTCTCATTTTGAGGAAGCTCTTGCTTATATTCAATTAACAAACATTTATTTTGTTGGGCATTGTGCTTGGCATCGGGGATAACAAAGATACAAATGAAACCATCCCTGCCCTGCAAGGGCTTACAAGAAAATCTGCCCTTTCATAGCTTCTATCACATCTACACCTTGAAGACAAGGATTGTATCTTCTAAGTAATTTTTTTTCTTCTCTAGATGAAGCATTCCCAGTTCAAGTATTCTGTGACCCATGACTCTGGATCACTCATTGTCTCACAAAACATATTTTCCCATTTTCTCTCTTCTGCATCAGAATACTGAGACTGACTTACGGAATGAATTTTCATTAATAGAGGAAGAAAAATCAATGAGACCTTTGAATGGGCAACATTCAGATATATATCAATATCAGAGATTTAGAGCCAAAAAGGACCATAAAGGTCAGCTGGGGCAATCTCCTTGTTTTATAAATAAGGAAACTAAGGCCCAGAGTAGTTAAGTGACTTTTCCAAGGTCACACATGTAGCAAGTTGGATTTGAACCCAGACATTCTGAGTCCAGACCCAGTGCTCTTTGCATTATGCAAACACTGAGAGTCCTCTGTAGTCTCTGACAAGAGAAATATTAAAGCTGAGCACTTCCCCTCTAGACACAAATTTTTGACACAAGTTGGGTTGTGATGGCGTTTTCTCTCCTCTGCTGCCCTCTCTTTAACTTCTGTGTGTTCCTTATGATGCTCCCAGTCCCGAAGCACAGACAACCATTTGCTCAGGCAAGTCAAGGATGTGTCTCAGGTGATTCTCTTCACCTCTCTTGACTGCTACTGTTCTCCCACTGGTTCTTTTTCTTCTCTGTGATGGAGAGTCAGAGGCTGGGCTTATGTTAATAGACATTGCCTCCTCATCAGAAAAGGTCATCTAGCATACTTCGGCTCCCCTCAGCCTGTGCCATTGGTTTGGAAAGTCTTAACTGGCAATGTTGACAATCTACACCCCCTCCACCTCCAGTAAACTCCCTGTACTCCACCTAGAGAAGGCTTAACATAGCAACTTCAAAGGGGAATCAGGGAATCAGAGTTGGGTTCCTCCTCTACAGAAGAAGCAGAAAAGACTGGAGAACTGGAGGACCCATGCTCCCACCTGTTCACATTCCAGGTCCAAAGATCCCAGGCCCTGCCAACCGAATAAAACCCTAGAAACTCAAGAACACATTCCTTCAGAGACACTTCAAAGATAGACCCTACACTGATAAGCCCTATATTGCCTTCTCTAAAGGGGAATGAAAGCCAAAGTCTCAACTCTATCTTCCAAGTCATGAGCCTGGAGGTTTTCTCCCCATTCAGGATAAGAATAGGAAGGTCACCACCATTTAAGATATCTTAATTAGATCATTCTCAATATCCCTTTTCTTTCCCATATCACTTTCTCTGATAGCAGCAAACTGAAAGAGGGTGCAATCAATTAGACCAGGGTAGCTTGTTGGCTTACATTTCCTAAGTCCATGCCCCAATGGAGGCTAAGCTAGTTTTTCCTTAAAAGACATTGAGACCTGCCTTGATACTTCATTGGGCCAGGGGACTAAGGCTTGAACCACTGAAGTTCTGGTGGCCTAAGGTCAAAAGTCATCATTAGAGATGTTATGAGTTCAGCACCATGGTCAATATAGAGTCAGAAGATGTACCCAACCAAATCAATATTGTATTCTTGATGAATATCTTTTCCATGCTTTTGCTAAGAAATTTCCTTCGGTTATTATTAGATGGTTGACGGTTGTCTCATTTCATTCCAATCTCACACCAGAACTCTCAGACTGGCTTGAGTCAGATCTGGCCTATAAAACTCCCCTACTCAATAAACTCCAGTGGCTTGCTCTTACTTCTAGTATCAAATCTACATGCCTCTGTTTGGCATTGAGAGCGCCTCATAACCTGTCTCCACCCTACCTTTCCAATTTTACTACCCATTACTTATCTTTACATGTTCTACAGTCCAGTAAGACTGGATTTCTTGCTGCTCCCATTTCTCATCTCTGTATCTTTACCCTGATACTCCCTAATACCTATAATACAATCCCTCTTCATCCAAGTCTCACAGAATCCCTAGATTGCTTCAAGGCTCAGCTCAAGCACCATTTTGAAAGCATGAAGCCTTTTCTGATCCTACTCCCAGACCCAGTTACTAGTGCTTCCCTTGAAAACAAACCAGTTTTTTTTCCATTTTGTATTTATATACATATATATATATATATATATATATATATATATATATATATATATATATATAAAATGTACTCATTGTCTTCCTGGCTAGATTGTAAGCTCCTCTTTTATCTGCTTATTCCTGGTGCCTAGCATAGGGTCTAACATATAGTAGGTGCTTAATAAATGCTTGTTTATTGACTGATTTAATCTGGTAAGAAATAATAGCTCTCCCTACTTGAGGTCTATATTCCTTACCAGTAAGGCAGTTTTAGCCCTCTCCCCCAACAATTAACAAGAACGCATTTATTAAAAACCTACTATGTGCTAGGCATTGTCCTAGGCATTGGGGATACAAACATGTATCCACTGTCTCTCTGGCTAGATTGTAAACTCCTCAAAGGCAGGGACTATTTCTCTGCTATCTATTTATTGCTGGTGCCTAGCATAGAATCTAACATATAGTAGGTACTTAATAAATGCTTGTTTATTAAATGACTTAATCTGGTAAGAAGTAATTGCTTTCCCTAGTTGAGGTCTTAAATACCTAACCAGTAAGATAGTTTCAGCCCTCTCCTCCATCAATTAACAGGCATTTATTAAATACCTAGTGTGTGATAGGCACTGTCCCAGAATAAAATAGTCACTACTCTCTGAGGATTGACATTCTATTGAATACCAATGATTAATGGATTACTGTATCAGTCAGCCTCAGGTCCCAGATACCAGAGGTGACCTAGCCAGACACTGCGTAAAGGGGATGTCCCTCTGTATGGAGTAGTAACCTGAGGTCCCTTCCTCAATCCAGAACCACAGTAATCAAGAGTACTTTGCCCTGGTAATTACAGCTTAGGACAAAATGCTCCAAATAACATGGAGGGGAAAGAGCTCACTTTCAGCAGGGAATAGGACAGAGGGACAGGAGGGGCTCAGGAAAGGCTCTGATTGTTAGGACATTTTCTCTCAAATGGAGCAGCAGTCTGCCTTCCTGCAGCTCCCCCTCCCTCTCCTGGTCCTCATTCTACCCTCTGGGGCCAAGCAGAAGAACCATAAATACCTTCTTTCTCATTAGTGCAGAGTCTGCAACAAAGCAAAACACATTTAAAACTCACCAACAGACTACAGCTAAAGGTAATTAGGGGTGAGCTGTTTAGAGGTAGAAAAGAAATACATGAAGAACAAAGCTTCAGTTGGGGTGTATTACAAAGGATAACTGGATTTGAACTCCAGGTCTGTCACTGACTTGCTTTATGACAAATAAATTCAACTCTCTGAGCCCCAGGTCCCCATAAGGAAGAAAATGAAGGTGAGGAGGGGTGGAACGAAATGATTGTTAGGGCCCCTTCCAGGTCCACAACTAAACAAGTTGTGTAGTGGAAGGAGCTCTGTAATCTAAATAGGACCTCAGTTTGCAACTCAGCTATGGTATTTACAAGCTGTGTGACTACCAAGTCTCTCTAGATCTCGGTATTCTCATCTGTAAAAGGCGGATAATGTTTACAGCCCCTACCTCACAGAGTTACTGCTAGGAAAATACTTTGCATACCTTAGAGTTCTACATAAACGTGAGCCCTGATTATTATTGAGGTAGAAACGAGACACAAGTCAAAGTCATGGGCTCGGAGTGGTCCTTGGGGTGAGGGGAGGGGGGACAAGAGAGGAGATAGGCTGTAATGGCGTACAATGAAAAAAATCAATTTACAAAGAAAAGGAAAAGTCCAGACTGAAGAGGAAAGTGAGGCAAACTCATGCTGCCTTCACTCCAGCCTGCCCTCCATATGCCATCCCAGCAATACCTATGCAGACTCCAAGGAAGGAACTTCTGTGATCTTGTCATCTCAGACTGAGTCAGGGATAGGAGTGGTCTACTATGATTACATCCTTAAATATTGGATGGATGCCCCAAGATAGATGAAAGAACTAAGAATAACAGGAAGGAGTTCTCTATTTAGAGGAAGTTAGGAACTTAGCCCGAGTATTTATTTAGTCATGTGGCCTTGAGCAAGTCACTTCACTATTGATGGGAGGTGGGGGAGCCTCAGTTTCATCATCTGTAAAACAGGCATAAAAATACTTGTCCTGCCTACCTCCCAGCAATGTTGTGAGGAAGGTAGATTGGGAACTACTTCATCAATATTGTCATCAGTATCCTGATGATTGGCAGCTTCTACCAAACTGGAAAGTCTTCAGGCTGGAAAGTCCTCGTGACGAATGGCACCTGCTGCATCAAAACCATCCGGCCTAGTTGTGCATGAAGAACAGATTGAGCAGAAGGGCATCATCCACAGCAGGTTGGACACCAAGTGATTAATTCTTTCATGACACATGAAACAGATTTTTAAAAATTATTATAAATCATTCCATTTCATCTCACAGATACTGAGTGAGCCTTCACTACATGGAAATTCCTGACCTAGGAATTCATGGATTCATTCATAGTGGTGAATTCACAGAATAAAATACAGTGCTTTCCCTCAAGAAGCTCAAAATCTAATTGAGAAATAGGGCAAGATATAAATAACTAAAATGTGACGTAGAAAGAGGTAACAACCCTAAAAAGGGTATAGGCAAAATTTGGTATGGGGTTCGAAGAAGGGGCACTGCAACCTGGAAAGAATTAGTGGAGGCCTCATGAAAGAGGTGGGATTCAAACTAGACCTTGAAGGATGGATAGAATTTCAGTAGGTAGACAGGGCAATGTGGGACATTCCAGGAAAAGAAATAGTATAAACAAAAGCATGGAGGTGGGAAATCATAGGGTGTAGATAGCACACAGAGGGAAGTAGTAAGAGACAAGGCCGGAAAAATCAGCTGGAGTTACTTTGTAGTGGGCCTTAAAGGCTGAGCTAACAAGTCTGTACTTTATTCAACAGGTAATAGGGAGCTGCTGAAGGATGTCAAACGAGGGAGTGATAGGATCAGAGCTGTTCGGTAGGAAGATGAGTCTGGATAGGAAATGGATGGGAGGAAAGAGAGGCTGACTAGAGAACCGTTACAATAATTTAGGTGAAAAGCAACATGGTATAGCAGAAAGAGCACACTGGCTCTGAAATTGGAGGAGGAGAGAAAGAAAGAAAAAGAAAGAAGGAAGGAACAAACGAACGAACGAAAGGAAAGGAAGGAAGGAAGCAAGGAAGGAAGGAGGGAGGGAGGAAGGAAGAAAGGAAGGAAGAAAAGAAGGAAAGAGGGAGGGAGGGAGGGAAGGAGGGAAAGAGGGAAAGAGGGAAGGAGGGAAGGAAGGAAGGAGGGAAAGAGGGAAAGAAGAAAGGAGGGAAGGAAGAAAGGAAGAAGGGAAGAAAGATAGAAAGAAAGAAAGAAAGAAAGAAAGAAAGAAAGAAAGAAAGAGAATGAAAGAAAGGAAGGAAGAAAGAAAGAGAAAGAAAGAAAGAAAGGAAGGAAGGAAGGAAGGAAGGGAGGAAGGAAGGAAGAAAGAAAGAAAGAAAGAAAGAAAGAAAGAAAGAAAGAAAGAAAGAAAGAAAGAAAGAAAGAAAGAGAAAAAAGAAAGACAAGACAAGCATTTCTTAGGCAATTACCATGAGCCAGAACACCATGCCAAACACCAGGAACATAAGTACAAAACTACACAATGCCCACTCACAGGAAGGTTACATTCTAATGGTGGAGACAAAACACCAAGGAAACTGGTGGTCAAGGAAGAAGAGTTTTAGTCCAGGAAGTCACAAAGATAGGGAGCAGACCAATAGAGTGGTTAAGTTTCGTGTTCTTTCCAGCCAATGGCAGCCTGGATTTGATCACAATTCTCAGAGCTAGATTGGTTGTCCTTCAGTCTTGAAGATGACCAAAATGATGTCACTATGTTATCTAGTCAAGGTACAGTGTGTCTGTCTGTGGCTGATCAGATCAATATGAATTCGGGATGCTCTACCACAGGTTGGGCACAAATAGTCCATGTGAACATTTGAGGTGAAATCTCTAAATTTGTGCATATCAAATTTCTTTTGAGCTATTTCAATTCTGCTTTGCTCATGGAGCACAGCACCTTCTCTGATGAGGGCATGCCATGCTGGGAGGTCCTGTGCCAGCATCTCCCATGTCACACAATCAATTCCAAAGTTCTTCAGGGAGACCTTGAGAGTGTCCTTGTATTGCTTCTTCTGACCACCATGTTAGTGCTTGCCTTGTGGGACTTCTCCATAAAATAGTCTTTTAGGCAAGCATACGTTTGGCATTCGAACAACGTGGCCAGCCCATTGGAATTGAGATCTCTGCAGTAGAGTTGAATGCTTGGCAGTTCACCTTGAGAAAGGACCTCAGTGTGTCTGGTACCTTATCCTGCCAAGTGATCTACAGAATCTCCCTAAGACATTCAAATGGAAGTGATTCTGTTTCCCGACTATCAGTGAAATCATAAGTCCAATTTCTATCTCCATTCTAGAAGCCAGGTACTGTGCTAAGGGCAGGGGATACAAAAACAAAAAGTAAAATAGCCACTGTACTCAAGGAGTTTACTTTCTAATGGAAGAAATATGTAATAAACCCTGACCTGCCAATCTCACATTCTACTTCATTTGTATACATGTCATTTTTCCCCTCATTAGACTAGACACTCCTGGAGAGCAGGAACTATATCATTTTTTTATCTTTGTCTCCCCAGTGGTTAGTGCAGATGTGAGGATCTAATGAGATAAGAGATGTGAAAGTATGCATGTGAATTACAATCATTTCTAGTTTCTAAATGTCAGGTTCCTATAAGAATACATTTATGATTGGTAGATTCAGAGTCCTTCATTCAACCAGCATCCAACAAACTCTTATTCGGGGCCAGCTATGTGCAACAGACAAGACCCTGGCAAAACAGTGAACCCTGCAATGTTTTTCTTCAATTGCTCATCCTACATCCTCCTTTTATCGCCTTTACTTGCCCTCACTCTCCCAAGATTTGTTACCCATTTACCTAATGCACCTCCCCGCTGCGCACTGGCTGGGTCCATGCACCAAAGCCAGAAGGGATGTTAGAACATAAAGCATGGCATGTTAGAACCCAAGGGGATTTAGGGACAATTCAGCTAAACTCAAAGAGACTAAGGGACTTGCTAAAGGTCACCTGGCCAGTCTTTCAATCAGAAGCTCCAAGTGCAGTAGTCTGTGTGAAGTACACTGAGGGTTGACAGAGCTGATTTTGAATCAGGGTGGGTTACACAGTGATCTGGAAACCAATCAGGCTGCTCTTGGTGTTAAAGAAATTCTTAAACCTGAGGCTAAATGTAGACATCATCAGGAAATGATGAGCTTGGATTGACGTGCTCAGAATAATGGAGAATCCTCTGACTGGTGGAATTCGGGAGAAAATGAGAAAGCGAGGGCCCAGGAGTCAGGAGACCTGGATACCAACCCTAGCTCTACCACTACTTGGCTGTGTGACCTCTGGGGAGTCCTTTTCATTTTCCAGTCCCATTTTCTCCAGGGGAAGGGGGTATGATAAAAGATCTCCTTTAATTGCCTTAATTTCTCCCCCTGTAAAATAAAATTCAGATAGCTAGAGCAGAGCTCAGCAACCATCCAAGCCCGTGATGTCACTGATGCAAATGAAGAAACAGAAGCTTATGGGGCCGGCTAAGGGTGACACAGGTGATAGGGAAGGGAGAAAGGTTTTAAGCCTGTTTCTCTGACTCTAGAGCCTATGCACTTTGCACTGTCTCCCTAGGATAATCATGGCTCTGCTATCTATCTATCTATCTACTAACTATCAATCAATCTATCTATCTATCTGGTTGCTGAGGAGACTAAATGAGATGATATATGAAAAGTATGTTGAATATTCTAAAGTACTATATGAATATTCATAAGGGATTCCATTCGACTTAATAAACATTTATTAAAGACCTGTTGTTGAATCATTTCTGTCGTGTCTGACTCTTCATGACCCCATTTTGGAGTTTTCTTGGCAAAGATACTGGAGTAGTTTGCCATTCCCTTCTCCAGCTCATTTTATAGTTGAGGAAACTGAGGCAAACAGGGTTAAGTGACTTGCCCAGGATCACACAGCTAGTATGTGCCTGAGGCCAGATTTGAACACAGGAAGATGACCCTTTCTGACTCCAGGCTCAGCGCTCTGTGCACTATGGCACCACCTAGCCACCTATCTATCAGCAAAGCATGATGCCATCCATGATGAGTATGCGCAGATGGAAAAGGATACAGTCTCTGATCTCAAGGAGTTAATAACTAATTGGGAGGTGGAGGAAGGATACATGTGTACAAGTAAGTATGATACAAGGCAGAGTACGACGGTACCAAGAAGAGATTCAAAATCTATTTCAGTGTGAAGAGGGAGAAAGAACTTTCAGCCTAGGTTGAGGCAAAGGTTGAGAAAAAGCTCTAACCTGGGTGCTGAAGGATATAGGGTTCCAGCCAGCAGAGGTGAGGAGGGAGTGCATTCCAGCCATGGGTGTGGCCATCCAGCACCTAGGAGGTGGAAGGGGAGTGGTTGAGCATGGAGAACAGCTTCCCTAGGATTACCATCCCCCTAGTACCTACCTTATAAGACTACTATAAGGATCAAATGAAATCGATGATGAGAATAATAATTAATCCCTTAAAATGAGATTTTTCCAGATCCCATGTAAGGTACTTGACCCAGCCTAAAGCACCAAGGATTATATCAATTTCATTCAATTTACACCATTTATTTGTAGAACTAATTGAAACTAGAGTGGGTGAAGGTGAGAGGCATGAAATAAGGTTAGAAAGGTAAGGGAGGGCCAGATCATAGAGGAACTTGAATGCCAGGCTAATGAGTTTGTACTTCATGCTAAAGATAGGGGAGGGAAATGGTCAAACCTTTGTCCAGGGAAGATTATTTTGGCAACCGTAGGGAGAATGCATTGGGGGAGGGAGACCAATGAGGAGGATATTATGATAATCCGGCAAGAGGTGGTGAGACCCTGAACTAGGCTGGTGGTCTGGTAAGTACAGGGAAGGAAATGGCAAGGGAGAGATTTTTCAGGAAGACTTAGTAGGATTTGCCTACTGAGTGGATATGAGGGACTGGGAAGAGGGAGGGGTCAAAGGTGACTGAGGTTTTGAGCCCAGATGACTTGGGAGAATGTTGTTGCCCTCAACAGATATAGGGAAGCCGGGAGGATTGGTAGGTTTTGGGGTAAACAATGAGAACAAACAGATTAAGCACCTACAGTGTGTTCAGAAGTTCTGTGGTTGGCATTAGGAGCGGTAAAAGTTTAAATAAGATATGGCTCCTGTCCTTCAGGAACATAAAGGCTGATGAGTTCAGTTTTGGGCATGTAGAGTTTGTGGCACCAGTAAGATTGAGGTAGAGGGTCCAAATACATCGGGGCAGGATATATAGGGTGGGTCTTCAACATGAGCATGATGTATGTATTTGTCTTTGGAGCCTTCCCTGCCCATACACTCCTTCATTCCCCCTGGTGCCCATTTTAATGCCCTCATGCTGCCCTCTGGTGGCCCTCGGTTCACCACTGTGGCATCCCGCCCCCTACCTCACCCTCCAATCTGTCTTCCCATGCAATACTATCCTCCTACTGTGAAAACTTCTCTGGTGAGTAATTTCTTTGGCTCTTTGTGTGTGCCTGTATTCCTTAGTTCTGATAAATTCATGTTAAACTAATGCTTCGTTAATATGTTAAATGTCTCAGAGTGCCTACATTGATACTTTCATGGATCTGTGATCTAATTAGTGTGGGTACAACTTTTTATCTGGTAAAATTCTTCTCCTTGTTTTCCTTTACAACAAATCCACCAAAGATCCAGCCACCTTGAAAAGGCTTTCCTTTGCAACTCTTACTCTCTTAGGGGTAGCAGCCCACCTCCTTCTCTGGTCATAATGTCCTTGATGGAATCTTTCAGGCCATTTCTCAAAAGCAAATTACTACTGATAGTAAGGAAGAAAGGAAACAAGCATTTATTAAGGGCCAACTACATTCGAGGCACCGTGCTAAGCACTTTACAAATATTATCTCATTTGATCTTCACAACAACGCTGGGAACTAGGTGCTATTACAATCCTCACTGGGGAAACTGAGGCAGATAGAAGCTAAGTGACTTGCCCAGTGTCGCAGAACTAGTGTCTGAGGTGAAATTTGAACCCGGGTCTTCCAGCATTCACTTCATATTCACTTCAATACCTCTAACTGGCCTTTTTTTAACTGTGGAATCTTTGCCAAGATGACCTTCCTTGGTAGTGCTCTAAGCTCCAGACCATTCCCTCCTTCCTGCTTCCATAAAAATTTTCCTCAGGCCCACTACTGGAGCATCTTCCTTTTCATCTTTTGCCTTATCACCTGGGCAGGGCCCCGGGTTTCACACCACTTTCCCCAACACACCAGGACCTGTTGCCTCTATTCTGGCCATAAACACCATCTCCTCCTCACTGGTCACTTGGACTCCAGCTCTGGCCCCTTGGTCCCTAATAGGTCAGCCATTGATTTATCCTTCTACATTCCAGGCTTCCATCTTTCCAGGCTGCATTCCTTGTCACTGAAGATCTCCTATCCTCCCTCCCTTTTCCTACTTCCCCTTTATACGCTGTCTTCTCCTATGAGAATGTAAGATTCTCAAAGGCAGGGACTGTTTTAATCACTTGTACTGAACAGTGCCTGGCACATAGCAAATGCTTAATAAAAGCCTTATTTATCTAACTAGCTAGTTGTCCTCAAATGGAATGGTTGTCACTAGGCAAAGCAGATAGTTTAGATAAGACAGGGCTCCTCTGAAACTTTCTAGCCAATTCAAACATTTTCACCTCTTTTTATGAGCCAAGCCCTCAGCCATGTTGTGCTAACATACAAAATGATCCCTCAAAGCTAAGATCTTTTTTTCTCCAACACAAAGAAATAAGAAAAATTTTTGGACTCCCCTAATAGACAGGGGCACCATGAATTGCTTTTGAATCCTCTCAGGTCTTTGGCAACTAGAACCAGGAACATACAAATTACATGGAAGAACCTGGACCTTGTAAATTGCCCTGAATATTCAATATACTTCAAAGAAGCACTTAGCAAAACTGAAAGGGGCGAGATATAGCTGGTAACCTTTGCTCAACATGCCTAGTACTAGAGTCAAGTCTCTGTCCCCTTACACTCACAACCACCCAGTGAGATAGAGAATGCAATATTATTATCCCCATTTTAACACTGAGGCTGTAAGAGTTTTGTGGCTTGTCTACAGTCACACTGCTAATCAGTGACAGAGCCAGCACATGGCCCCATTGGATTCTGACTCTGCCTTCAAAATCCTTTCCTATCCTGGTGCCTCCTCCATACCTGGACATGGACAAGTGGCTTAGCCTTTAGAAGCTTCAGCATCTTTCGATGTAAAATAGAAATAGCAACCCCCTGGCCTACCTTCATCTGAGGACTCTTGTGAGGATCAGATCACATAACAATAAGAAGGACCCTGAAAACTGGAGTGCTACATAAGTAGAAGGACTTATCACTACAGTAAGGGGCAGAATAGTGGAAATATCAATCGATCCCCTGAGAGCCCCAAGACCAGGGTTTGTGTCCTTGCTGTGTTTTTTATCACCTGTGTGACTTTGGATAGGCTTCACCTGTCTAGGCTTCTAAGTGGGGAGGGGAGGAGGAGAAGGAGGAGGGGGTTGATTGTGATGATCTCTGAGGTCCCTTTCAGTTCTGACGTGGTTCAATTTGATGATGGTAATTATATCATTTAGAGTCTATCCACTTGAGAAAGCTACACTCAGTGATGTGTTTTAAAGATACAGCCTAAGCTACTTAGGAGCTCCAAGGCAAAAAAAAAAGTTGCATAAGAAGGTATAAAGTTACTCTTTTTTTTTCTTTCCCTCAGAAATCTGACTTTCTGGGCAAAGAGCCACCTGGATTTCTCATCAGCTCCAGAAAAGGGAACGTTAAAGAGACAAGAAGATCACCAATCAATGGGGCAGTTAATAAGCCTGGGAGGTATTTTGGGGAAAGTCATTCCAGGAACTCAGCAGCTGAAGCTGTTACTGTAAAAAGAAGGTGTGACATCACACTGCCAATGCCATTAGATCTTAGAAGATGATTTTTGTAGGACTGGACCAAGGACTTGGAGATGTTTACATATCTCACATAAATGAAGCACTTTGCAACAACAATAATAATACTTATGTGTATGCATTAATGTTTACGAATTCTTTTACATTCACTACTTCACCTTTATGGCAGCCTTCTAAAGAAGGCAGGGAATTAGTTCCCTGAGCAAGATCTTCTGAGCCAACGCCTAGTGCCCACCTCCCCACTATAAAAGCAATGGAGGACCTGGATGCGAATCCCCACTCTGCTGTCTACATAAACTATGGGGAAGTAACTTAAGTTTGAGAAGGTAGAACGGTGCAATGGAAAGAACACTGGC